>NW_022280031.1:18169467-18170667 GCF_004355925.1 Anarrhichthys ocellatus
TAGTGGAGTAGAAAGTACAATATTTACCTCTGAGATGTAGTGGAGTAAAAAGTACAATATGCACCTCTGAGATACAGCGGTAGAAGTAAAAAGTATAAAATGGACAAATTTGTACAGTACGATACTTGAGTAAATGTACTTTCCTACATTCCACCACTGTCGCTTTCTGAGTTAAAGACATATTAGCTAGAACGAACAATGGTGGAAATTGTGAAGAAACGACACAAAAAGGATTTAAAACGACACCTGAGACCCCCGAGTTTCTTCTGTAGCAACAAAAGAATTGAGGTGTTTCTATAACAGCAGCAGCAGTCTTTCCCGTCTCTCTGAGAATATGAAAGTGCGTTTCATCTGTGAGTAAATGATCATGACTCAGGCTAGTTTTAATACGACCCAGAAGATATTAAAAAATATATATTATGAAAACAGAAAACCCTTAATGAAAATCTGCGAGGCTGCAACAATACATGAATGTCCAGAAGGTACACGCACTGTACACAATATCACATGAACATAACAATGCTGCCCATTTATGAAGTTCTGTTGTCTGATTTATAATGCATAATACAGATGAATGAGCTGAAACTACAGGAGTGTGTTTGTGTTGGCAGCTGCCAGGCGTCCGTATTAAAAGTGAAGCAGGCTGCTGCTGTAAATAATAATACAAAAAATGCAAACAGCAAGTCTTATCTGCGTACATAAAAGAAGACACAAGACGCCATTGAAAGGACTTGAATTGAACGGAGCGATGCACTCAGCCCGTTTAATTTCGTTGAATGAGGCATTTTAGCCAACACGCCGGTATAATCAACCAAGTATTCAGCTGAACCTCCAGGTAGGCGTCACAATACAAATAGAGTAGAGCGCTGCTGAAGAGTAAGACAAAGGCAGGAGCACCTGTTCATTCACAGCTACAATACAGAGAGATTGGCACAACTGGCGCGAAAACGCCCACTGATTTGAAACCATTATTTTCTCAGAAAAGGAATCAAATTATGCAGATTATCGATCATTACTTACACCAAATTTTGCACTGACTAAAATTTTAACCGGATCTAAAATACAACTATTTCCCCAACGATCATGTCACAGCTTCACACAATGCATGTACAAAAGGATTGTAGATGTCTACATGTATCTTTGTGCGTGCATGACACACACACACACACACACACACACACACACACACACACACACACA
>NW_022280031.1:18170677-18182708 GCF_004355925.1 Anarrhichthys ocellatus
CACACACACACACACACACACACACACACACACACACACACACACACGCTCCAAGGCATCTGATTGCGGTCATTATGATGCCTGAGGTGAAGATGTGTAATTAGCTATTGTCCGCGACAATGCTGGCACATAGTGCGACAATTCTTAACACATATAGCCGCACTAACACACACATACACACATACACACACACACACACACACACACACACACAGAGGAGAGAGAGAGAAGACAAAACACACATGAACCGTATCACCCCGTCCACCCGCTGAGCAAATACAGGCAAACACGTACGGGACAAATAAATAGAAAAAACACACACAATTATGCAAACAAACTCTGTCACCCTCTCGCACAAATTTTATCCTTATCCAGCAACACACACAACTATCGCTCACCCACACATAGAGAGCGGCTATGGAAGGAACAAGCAGTAATTAGGGCGCTTAATAGCTTCTCTGTTGTGGTTAATTGCAGCCTATGTGGATCTGGCTGGGGGGTGGGCAAGGGCAGGGAGGGAGGGAGGGAGGGAGGGGTGAAGATGGGTGTCACCACCGCTTTGGCTCTAATGATCTCATGTTGTTTTTCCTCTGTTTCCTCGCTTTACTTCTTTTCTCTCCAAGCGCTTAACTTTTTTGGGGTAAAACTTTCAAAAATCAATGACTCAAAGTGCTCACTCTTTAGAGGAGGATCAGCCTGAAAACGGATGCATCAGAGTTTCAGTTGCACAACGCAACGTAAAGCAGCTTAAAGCAACACAATGTAATGTAATGTAACGTGACTTAACACACCGCAACCTAATGCAACGTAACATAACATAATGCAACGCAACATAAAGCAATGTAACATAACAAATCAGCGTAACGCAAGATAATAAAACTCAACTTAATGCAATGTAACGTAACGCAATGTAACGGAACGCAATGTAACGGAACGCAATGTAACGGAACGCAATGCAACGTAATGCAATGCAACGTAACAAATCAGCGTAACTCAAGATAATAAAACTCAACTTAATGCAATGTAACGTAACGCAATGTAACGTAACGCAATGTAACGTAACGCAATGTAACGGAACGCAATGTAACGTAACGCAATGCAACGTAATGCAATGCAACGTAACGCAATGCAACGTAACCCAACGTAATGCAATGCAACGTAACGCAATGCAACGTAACGCAATGCAACGTAACGCAATGCAACGTAACGCAATGCAACGTAACGCAATGCAAAGTAACAGAATGTAACCCAGCATAAAGCGACGTAACTTTACGTAAAGCAACATAGCATAAAGCAATGTAGCGTTAAGCAACGTAACTAAAGCAATGTAACTAAAACACGTAATGTCAAGCAACGTAACGTAATGCGAGTAATGCAACTTAACTCAACGTAAGACAGCGCAACGCAACGCAGTGCAACGCAACGCAGCACTCAGAAAGCAACACGTAAAGCAATGTATCAGAACGCAACATACCGGAACACAAAGTAATGTAACACAACATAATCTAACAAAACACTACCGGAATTCAATGTAGCTTCACTTCCGCATATAAGTAACAAACATACCTATTTTAACTCAAACCGTCATCTTTTCCGAAACCTTACCAAGTACTTTTGTTTAAATTCACAACGTAAACCATAAAAACTGCGACATTTTCACATTGTGTGGGTATAAGCACAGTTTTCTCGGACTGAAGCGTTGGTGGTGATAACGTCTGAAAACGGGCGTTTAATGGGCCGATGACATTCAAAATGTTCGTGCATTTTGCTTTTGAACTGTCAGACACATAATATGTCACTAAACCCTACGTAATAGGAGGCAAACCTCTCTTAAAACATGGCAAACAAAAGGAAAGCTGGTGTTCAAAAAGAAAAAGAAGAAAGAAACGGTTCACAGCAGAAGAGAAGCAGGCGTGAAACAGCTTGGCAGGTGTAGGGCAGGAAAAAAACCCATCAAAAACTCCTTTGAAGTTACAGTTTAGTTTTTCTCTCTGCCAACACTTCGATGCCACGGATCCGACATGATGCTCAGTTTACTCTGTTGACAAGGTTGAGCAGAAGGCCGGCGAAGAGAGACGGATGAAAGGATGAAAAATGAGAGATAAGTGGCTTTTCGGTGACGAGTGAGACGGTCCTTTTATTGATAGGTCACATGGTTTGGTCCCCGTCAGCTGCCCTCCGCTCTGCCGTGATGTACACTGCTTGTACACCGCAAGTGAAGAGCGTTATTTAAATGCGTTGAAATGTAAATGAGAGAAGGAGATGAAGACACAGAGAAGTTTGTACTTCTGGCTACACGTCACTTTGAATATAATGTATGAAATAATCCTACAACTGCTGTGCCTTATATATGTGTGTGTGTGTGTGTGTGTGTGTGTGTGTGTGTGTGTGTGTGTGTGCGTGTAGTGTGAATATATTTTCATTGAGTCCTCATCCTCGCCTGCACCGCTGTCACGCTCTCAGAGCAGACGCCCTCCTGCAGGATTATGGTTACAGCATGCTGAGCTGAAATGCAGTTTGTCGGGAACGGCAGAGACAACTGCACAGCTGATGATAACATCCAACGCACTCACGGCCTCACAGCAGCCGCCATTAAAATCTCAGCGCGGTCAGCTCTCAAGTGCTCAGAAAATGAAGCGAATCAACTCGCGCGGTCGGCAGAAAGCCAAGGCGGCGACAAAACTTCGTCATTCAGTTATACTCAATCGCTCCTCCATTTAATGTGCTGATTTATTTAACAGAGATAAACAGATTAAGTCAAAGCTGTAAACAATGCAGACAACACAAGAAGTAGTGGACATTCCCACACTACCCGAACAGCAAGGAAGGATTTAAGACGTTGCAACACAAATCATCCATAATGTGTCTTGGCCTGCTGCTCTCTCGCCTATAACTGCTTGAATTTTCCAAATGAATCCCTCTTGAGGACGAAGCCAAAGTGCGGCAGCAGTTTAAAAACATGCAGTTAAATGGGAGACCTCAATGGTGTCTGTATCTACACGGAAAAGAAAAGGAAATAAAAAGCGGCTCCCTGAGTTTCTGCACATTCCCGGCACAGCGATCAGCTTAGTTAGTCTCTGAGGCCGCTGAGGAGCAGAGAGCTCCCGCTATGCTCATTGGTGCATGATATAGGATGGAGCTCACCTTAGTAACACCCCTGATGCATCCCTCTAACTCGGCTATTACTCTACTGGTACAGTATATTATAAAGTAAAAAGGCTATAATCAGGTTTGTGCCGTTGTCATATTTGTTTTGAGTCTGGAGTATCGAGGTGTGTAGAATACTTAAGCAGCAGTGGGGAGGAGTACGGCGTCCCAGAAGGGACATGAAGGTGAAAAAAAGGTCAACATGGTTTGACCGCTTGGCCAGGGTAGTTAACAAACAGACAACATGGCCGTGGCCTCACCTGAACAGTAAATAATTGGCGACAAATCCAAACTTCCATTTGGTTACGTTTCTGTATTCTGTTTCCCGACCAAAGGTTTAAGGCCCAAACGCACTGAAAGTATCCGACACGTGTTTTAAAGTGCATCCATTGTTTTACATTGGCCAAACACGCATCAAATGCAGCTGCACTACCTGTTTGGAGTTCGATAAAAGGAATACAAAGCTCAGCAATTTTTCCCCAGAGGACGATATTTCATCAACGAAACAAATTGTCAATAAATAATAATACTGTCGCTTGCACTGGTTAAAATGGCAAACAGCTCCGACCGTCACATCAGTTGTCGCTATTTGAATGTCTGTTTGTAACATGATGGCAGACCAAAGTAAGACGTCATTGTTGTTGAGTTTGTGTACTGCAGGATGGTGTCTGTACTCAGCCAAAGATTGTGAGGGAAGAGAAGCTTCACTCTGTAACACTAATGTAGTCCCAACAACTCCAACAGAGCGATACATCTTTCATCTAGCAGATCGCGTTACACCAACTTCACATTACCTAGTTCTTACTTTCATTCATATCATATCAATCATTTTAAAAATAAGGTGTTGAGAGGTATCTGCTTTGTACAAAAATGTTGCATGAAAAGAGGACCTTTTCCTAAAATAATGTTGATTCTGTGGTGTTGGCATTTCAAATCTGTCGCCTGCAGTGCACCATAGGAGCATCCATTGACGTGCGTCAAATGAGGCGCGTCAATTATCAGTGCATTTGGGTTTTTAATGTGTTCAAAGCCCTCCATGCGCAGTAAGGAATCATTAGCATTGTGAAAGTCAGTAAAGGGTCTAGCCATGGGGTAATTGTGACTCCTAGTTCTAATGGCATATTTATGCTCGGCGAGGCGTCTTTTGGTATGGCCTAACAAAAAGCCTTCTACACGTGACGGGACACGACAGACGGTATGTGACAAACGTAGTGTTGTAGTTAATGATCACTCTGTAAGTTCTGTCTGTGTTAAAATCAGCCAAATATTTAGTTTGCAGAGCATTATGGGCAATGCATACATTTAAAGATGCCAAACAGTTTGGTCAACCAGGTATTTTTGTTATCTGCTTGAAGATATGAATGCATAAGCCTCTCCCTAAGCGTAGAGGGGGGTTCAGGAAAAACTCTACTCCACAAGGTTTCAATCTCAATAATAACCAAAATACTTTTAACGAGCGCGTTCAAGAAAATCGGTCTCTTGGTCACGAATACATCGTAGGCGTTGGAATTGGCCAAATGGGATGTCTTCTTGAAGGTGGTGGTGCTGAAAAGATTCCGCTCTGAGGATAGTGTTGTGTGAGGTATATTGTGTTTGGTATGTAACTGTCCCACAACCCCCTTAAAAATGGTTAAATTCCAAAAATAGATGCTGTGCTGAGAGTAAATATTACTTCTGGGTGAGTTCAGCAACTTGGAAACAACCACAACAATGGAGTGCACACACCCGTGGGAGGTTCATAGACTTTTATTATGAAAATAATTAGCTAGAACCTTCTGTTGCCGCCGTTGCACAGGTTAAACCCTGTGCTGCCTCTTGCCACCAGCTCAGTCAACGTGACCCCGGGTGATGTGGTCAGTGCTCGCTGAATTTGAGCTGCTACAGACGCTAACCGAAGGTCCTATTTGTACTCAGTTTTGGAAAGTCATCTGATAATACTACAAAGACATTTTCAATCAAACACACATTCAAATACAAACATCTACAACTAACAAACCATCACAGCTAACAAACCCTTAGCAGAGCCTACTGTGCGGTCTACTGTGCTACTGTTCATTCTGAAAAAATGATGAAGCTCACTAACTCACAAACTTTAATACCACTAAAACTATTAAACTCCAAAGTAGAAAAACGTTAAATAGAATGAAGCTTCCACTGCATCAGCAGAAGAAGGAACAGTAACAGCTGGTCTACTCAACTGGAGGCATTTCAGATATGGAAGTTCAACAGGGACCAAATTAACATCTCACCATCTCTCCCTACAGCAGATAAACAGACATAAAAACAATGAATGTCGTACTTTTCCTTTGAAAATGTGAACTCTTCAACCCTCAAAGACTCGTAGGTGATTTGACCCTGAGAAAAAGGGTTCAGGTTGAAACATTCAAGCTGCGTGTAAGAGAACTGTTGTCCTGAGAGGTTTGCATGGCTGTTTGCATGGCTGTTTACTTGGATGGGTTTTGAGTACCACTTTTACATGTTTGTTCTTTTCATTTCCACCATCAGTTAGCTTGAAGCTCAGATCTGCTGTTGAGATTTAGGAGTTGTGCACATCAACTGCAACCTAATTCTACCCACAAACCTTCACTGGATAGACCTGCAGAACAAAGTATGCTAAAAATCCAGCTTTAAGTGTGCGTCATGTTGTGAAACCACAGAGTGTATATAAGAAGAGGACGTAGTCGACGTGATGTCACCCATTGGTTTTTGGACTGATGTTTTGAAGCCTTGAGTTCGGTGATTTCGCTGTCGCCATCTTGGATTACGGCCGTTTTTTGCAACCAATGAACGGAAGTTACCATATTATACAATACCTATAGAATGACGAATAGAGGCCGTATACGGCTCTGGTATCGGCAGTGACCTGTCAATCACAGTAGCCCCGCCCTAAAGCATACCCTGCTTTATATTTGACTCTAAATGGACCATAATGTACTAAATGAACATCATGCTGTATTGAAGAAGACTTGAAACTAGAGATTGAGACCATAAACTCATGTTTACAATGTTTACTGAGGTAATAAATCAAGAGAGAAGTAGAGTCATTTTCTCATAGACTTCTATACAACCAGAGGAGTCGCCCCCTGGTGGACACTAGAGAGAATGCAGCTTTAACACATGAAGCTTTGGCTTCACTCGGCAGAACCGGAGGTTGCTGCCTGTGTGAAACACGTAACTTTGAGGGCAATATGCTTTGATTGGTTGGATTCGGGCTGCTCGTGTTTTCTCCTTCATGTTCCTGATGCTGGTATAATGAAGGAACACAACATCAATCAAGTTCAATAAAGATTTTTTTTTCTTTTTTTTTTTTCAAGTTCTTTATCGTTATCTAGCAAAGACATTATCGCTATCATCGATCTCTATCACAGCAAATGTAATAATGTCAGTATGATTACTTTGGCTATTAACTAGCATGCAGCAGTTGTCTCTTTTTCACCCACAGTGAGAACGATTAAACATCTAATACAGAAGCATAGATCTAAGTCCAACAAAGAACCTCTTAAAGATCTCCAAGGCACGTCTTTCATCTATGGAGTCAATGTTGGTTGGTTTGAGAAAAAAAAGGAAAATAAAATAAAAATAAAGAAACAAAATAAAAAAACGTTGCCACCTACAGAAACCAAAACTTGTGCAGAACATCCAAGCAAAAACATGTTTGAATGACAGGTGGTTTCTGGGAAGTGTAGTTCCGAATCACTGCAACAGTGGGAGCTTAACACCGATAAATGAATAATTAAAAGACGGCAATCCCATCATTGAAGGAATTTTCCTTCACGGGCTCTGCACTCACCAACATTGTTTGCCCCAACGTCCCTCCTCAGACCGCAGAACATGACAGCAGACATCGAGTTCCCACTTATCAGAGTCACATCCACGGAGAAGACAGAGAGACCAATGACACCGAGAGAGAAGAAGAGGAAGACGGAGAGACGAAGAGACACAGGGAGAGATGTGGACTGCCGAGCGCTCAGGGAACACAGTGGCGATGATAAGAGATGACTGGCGCTTACGTTATGACCGCTCAACCCCCCAGAGAGAGAGAGAGAGAGAGAGAGAAAGAGAGAGAGAGAGAGAGAGAGAGAGAGAGAAAGAGACAGAGAGAGAGAGAGAGAGTAGGATGAGCTTAGGGGAGAGAAAGTGTATAAGAGTGTGTGATGGGAGGGGAGAGGCAAAAAAAATGTTGAGTGTTAATGTGGAAAAAGAGAGACAAAAAGAGAAAGGAGATGGCTGAGAGAGAGAGAGAGAGAGAGAGAGAGAGGGGTGAAAGTGATTTTTGCCAGTTCATCCATGTTCATTTGAATTATTTATACGGCAACCCTGTTTTTACACCTCTGTTCCTGGGTTCGTTAGTCTCCATATTGCCAATATTGCCACAGTGTTGGGAAGTAAAAGCATGGCCCCGCAGGTTTGTAAACCTACGTAATGCTAAGGTTAACCTGCAGTTATTTATAATGTCGCAAATCAACAATGCTTAGTGCAGATCAGGCGGCAACCTCCGGTACAGCCGAGTGAAGCCGATGTGAAAGTGTCTCAAAACTTGCTCAAAAAGTCTCTCGTCTGACCACCAGGGGGCGACTCCTCTGGTTGTATAGAAGTCTATGAGAAAATGACTCTACTTCTCTCTTGATTTATTACCTCAGTAAACATTGTAAACATGAGTTTATGGTCTCAATCTCTAGTTTCAAGTCTTCTTCAATACAGCATGATGTTCATTTAGTACATTATGGTCCATTTAGAGTCAAACAGACCATAAAGCAGGGTGTACTTTAGGGCGGGCTTACTGTGATTGGCAGGTCTCTGCCGCTACCAGAGCTGTATATGGCATCTCTACGTCTCTTCCGCATTCCAAATATGGTAACTTCATTGGTTGCAAAAAAGCCAAGATGGCGATGCCGAACTCGAGGCTTCAAAGCGGCCGTCCACAAACCAATGGGTGACGTTGTCTTACATGCAGTCTATGGGCAACCCCAATAAATTATCTTGCGACCAAGTCTTTGGAAATGACTTCTTTAATGTTATTAAATAACATTTGTACCACCTATACTATCTTTTATCTATTACAGGCAGCAGTGATTTGTTACTTTTTGAAAGGGGTGACGGAGCGATATAGATAAGGGAATATTACAGACACCAGAAGAAACTGACAGAAGGGCGGGACTCAAGAGAGAAAGTCACAATTACAATTTGGTCTGCTACTTCAGCACCACGGACAGCGCCATGAGTCCATCGATACACAGCAGTCAGGCTAAAGCATAAGCAGGATTAACCAGCGGGTGTTTTGGTCGATGCGTCTATTGATCGAGTTTAATGGGTGGATGTCGTGTTATTTTAATAGCGTGTCATAAAACCAGTCTGACTTTTACCGCGGAGATTGTTTGTTGGAGTTTTTCAGTCAAGTGTTGAGGACGCTGGAGAAAGGAACTTCCCCTTAATTGTTTCTCACACATGTACCTCAAAGTCAGCAGGGAAATTAAGTTCAAATAACATTAAATAAGTAAATAACTGGAAGTTTAAAGGTCTGGAGTTGTGTTTGTATCTCAAGTGATGGGATATTTCCCTGGGTCACAAGTTGGGCAGAGTTTTGGTCTTAGTTCTGGCTCACACTGTTTCAAAGCATTCCTCCATATTTCAAATCATATTTTCTGATATAACTAACGTTGTTGGTCAGGTTTAATATAAGTGTGTCAGTATTTCCAAAGGGTCAATGAGTTGAAAGCAGAATTTGTGAATACTGCATAGAGAGAGAGAGAGAGAGAGAGAGAGAGAGAAGAGAGAAAGAGAGAGACATAGAGAGAGACATAGAGAGAGATTGAGAGAGAAAGAGAGAGAAGGGTGAGAGGAAGGCCTATAAGCTGGATTGAGAGAAAAGATTGAGAGAGAACGGACAGAAAAAGAAGGCGGTGAATGTTTGAAAGCAGCAGAGTAAGATAGAGTGTGTGTGTGTGTGTGTGAAGTTATGAACAGAGTGTGTGGAGATTAGATAGAGAGAGAGGATTGACTGGTTCCAGACCTCCTCCGGCTTCTCTCCACATTTCCATTCACATTTTGTTGACACTTTTTTCATCCACAGCAGCTTCAAACACATCACTAACTCCACTGACCATTACAATACAAGCCACAGAACAATATATTTGATTTAAATGATGAGAGCATGTGCCACTCTCCTCTGCAGGATATTCTGACAAAGCATGTGTAGTAATTGAAATTAATTGCAAATGAACACAATTTCTAGGATCCAGGGTCGCAAAATACGAGCGGTGCAACGGATCAGAGACACGGATCTGATCAGCACACAAGAAAAAAGGAGCAAATATAACTTTTAGAGATCCTTGATCACATATTTGTTGCTGATCATTGATGATCCGTATTAACAGATACAGACCTCCTTGTTGTTTGATTATAGCAGCTGGTCTACAAGGCTCCAGGATATTTATTTATTCATTTTCTCACTGCCCCAAAAATTATTTCAACTTCTCCTGGTGATGACAATTAATTGACATCTATCACATATGAATGCATGTAAACATAATTCACTGTACAGGGACCTATTGTTCTGACTGCAGCATTATTAACAAACAAGGCTTCTCTTCATACCAACAGTTTCTCCCTCTTCCATTCTCTCAAATCCTCCCCCTCTCTCTCTCTCTCTCTCCTTTTTCTCCTCCAGCAATCTCATCCTCCTCCTTCTTCTTCTCTCTCTCTCTCTCTCTCTCTCTCTCTCTCTCTCTGTTTGCTCGGTAAGGTATGCTGCAGGTTCTCCCTCCGTCTAAAGTCATCAAACAAAAACACACGCACACATGTAGTAAATACATGCATATCTGACATGCACACACACACACACACACACACACACACACAAATGCCACACACACACGGCCTAATCTGTCTGCTGGCTGGCTGTCTATGTGTGTGTGTGTGTCTATGTGTGTGTGTGTGTGGGGGGGGGGGGGGGCACTAATAACCCTAGTTATTACTCGCTCTCTCTCCCTCATGGTCAGTTCATGGTGAAGGTTGCTCGCCCTGCGCTGCCTGACCTAGATTCATCCCAAACAGCTCACCATCTTTACATCAGCAGAGGTTCTTAGTCACATTGCTCGGGCTCGTCCAGCTTCAAGTCACCCGGCACGCAACCGTGCAAACAGCTTTTCCGCCTTTTTGAGTTGTTAAATGTGCAGTCTAGTCCTCATGATTTGAAAATAAGCTTTCAAACTTTGTGCATGGCAATAGCCTGCTTAACCCTCATCCTACCAACATAATTAACATACAAAGGACTGCAGACCGGAGCCCTCAAAGCATTATTAGTTATGTAAGTAATGTCATCTGGAGAAAAAATCATTCTCCTGTAAGACGTATAAGTATCCGCTGACGTATTTTTTATCGTAGAACAAAACGTTAAAATAAATTGTGTCACCCACAGACTCTATTTCAATGTCCCTGTTCTAGGACTCGTTCCTGCTCCACTCTATGAAGCACCACTGAGACATGACCAGAAGACCTCTGGGGTCTGTGGGATGAGGGTTAACACGGGAGCTGATACGTGCTGTATCCAGGAACATCATCGTATCAGGAAACCAACTCACACTACATGCTAAGACTCACATACAAAGTCAAGATGTTTTCCACATGTAGTTCTCATCACCAAGGTGATTTTATAGTAACAAAAAAACAAGGCCCAACTCAGCTCTGCTCATAATTTCCAGCTGAACATGGGTTTAATACTGCGTCATTCATTAAAGCAGCGGGGAGCCCAGCGTGTCTAGCTAAGGCGCTGCACTACGCTCGCAGTAAAGACTTGGTTAACGTGAATTCAAACAAGAACAGTTAGTAGTGGAAGTCAACGGGATTTTCATATCCCCTATGAACTCAGTGCTGAGCTCTATTTAACTATTCATCCTACAGCATTGGTGTAAACAACCCTCCGCCTGCTGCCATGCCAAATATTTCATCCCGCTGCCAGTGCCGCAAGATGTGAGTCGTAAAAAAATACAGAACACAGAGCTGCTGCTTGTCATGGCTTCTTCTCACAGACAAACACACAGTGAAGGAGGATATCGAGTTCTGAGGCTGGGAACTAAAAATACTTACAAAGTCTTTCTTCATCTTTCGTTCCAAACTAATTATAGTCCCTGCTGCATCTCCTGCTGCATCTCCTGCTGAACACTTCCTTTCATCCACTGGAAGGTGAATGTTCTCTCAGTTGTTCTCCTGCTACATTGTAGGCCGATATCGTGTACAGTATACATTTTTAAATATCATCGGTTAGAACCATAAATCCACGGGTCCCTTGGAGATGTTTTCAGTGTATATTTAAAAGGAAACAGGTGCTTGTGATGACGAGGATGGACAAATCTGCAGAACAATGAGCCGCTGCTGCTGGAAATACATCAGAGTGTTTAGAGGCGGAGAAATACACTTTCATCTGCCAAATTTGAAGCATCAAATTTTAAATAAATACACAAAGAATAACAAGATGTGCTCTCTCATCCCTCAGTCGTTTTTCATTTCAAAGTCATGACGACTCTTTGATAAATCTCTCGTCACATCGCCCCCAAAAAAAAGCTCTTTCAGTTTCACAGAAACATGAAAAATCAAAGAGAAAATTTTTCTGTTTCTATTTCATTTTGAGGGATAAGAGTAATTGTGTAAACGCTGCAGCCCAAATAGTCAAAGAAACAGAATAGTCAAATCAAAATATGCACTTCTGATATCAACCATATAATACATGATAACGGTCTGAAATTGTTTACTCTGGCAAGACCTTCCAGGATTCTGCTTAAAACCTCTCCAGCTGTTAAGTAAACTCTGATATGATCTGTCGTCATATGAAACTGTAAACTCTGATATGATCTGTCGTCATATGAAACTGTAAACTCTGATATGATCT
>NW_022280031.1:18182718-18195144 GCF_004355925.1 Anarrhichthys ocellatus
CATATGAAACTGTAAACTCTGATATGATCTGTCGTCATATGAAACTGCACACTGAGGAGTTGCTGTGTGCAGAAAAGCCTGAAGAGATAACAAACGCAATTTGGTTCTTTTCTTGGACTAGTTGTTCAGTTCGATAAGTGCTCCGAGGCTCTGACTGTTGGAAATTTGGTGCAAGTCCAACCCGAATTACTAGAAAAGATGTTGTCATTTTGAGGTACTGACTGCAAAGTAAAACACATCCACGTTAAGATTGGCTCAGAGCAAGTTACGTTGTTTACAATACGAGAGAGACAAAGACAGGTGGACGGAAAAACAACCTCAGGAGTTGCCACCAGCAGGCTGGTGTTTTAGACCGGTGTCCCAACGTGTTGTTGTTTTACTTCCTTAGTTTGTGACGTTCGTGACATCTTTTCCTGTCACATCATTTCTGTACGTATTTTACATATTTTACGTACTTATTTTATGCCCAACCATGATGTTTCTCCGAGGCGACAACCTCCGTTTCTGCCGAGTGAAGACGATGCTGAAGTGTCTTAAAACTTGAATTCTCTCTACTCTATTCTCTGAAGCGAATGAGTGCTTGTGTTGATCCACATAAGGAGAACTCTGGATGGAAATATGACATTTGTTTGTTTCATGTATTATTGTGAGGAAGGTCACATGACATCAGTGAGGAGCGATGCATGCTTCATGTCCATTATCAGTTCACTAAATCTGTTTCTATTGCACTTTTCGCTTACGATACACCAACTTCTCCAACTCAGCCAGGCAGACCTTTTAGGAATATTACAAGTTTAATTAAATTTATTCTTAAATTTTCACTCAGACATTTTCAATTTGCGCATAATAACAGGATGAAAACACACTTACAGTCAGTTTTTCATTGAACAGAGAAAAACTAATCAAAGCAAAAGATGGAAAAAAGTGAACCTTTCTTCCTCTAACACACACACACACACACGCACACGCACACACACGCACACACACTATGGGCAAGGCAGCAGGGAAGTGAAGTTGTCAGAGGTGGTTGGAAAGTCGCTGCTGGTCTATTGAGACCGAAAAAAACAACCCTCACTCCCCTTAAAACCTGTGTGCTGAGAGAGATTAGCTCGTAGCTCGTTTGTGTGTGTGTGTGTGTGTGTGTGTGTGCTACATCTGCATGTTTCTGCATCCTTGCTACCGTCTCAATGAGTGTTTTATGCATGAATCTGTGTATGTATCAGTAGTCGGTCAGTGTGTATCTGTGCATACTGCATTAGTGAGTGTGTATTTGGGCATCCCTATGAGAGATTTCCTTCAAGGCTCCGAAAGAGAGAGAAAGAAAGGATGGAGAGAGGGGAAGAGAGAGGTGGAAGGAGGCAAAATAAGCAGTCAGGAAAATGAATCATGTCAGCTTGCTCCTCCACACACACACACACACACACACACACACACACACACACACACACAGAGTCTCGAGACACTTGAGATCACATTTCATGTTGCACATGGTCAGAGTTTTTCTCATCTTGTCTCTGCATCTCCTTTCCTCTCCTCTTTCAGATTCCCTCCTTCTCTCTCTCTCTCTCTCTCTCTCTCTCTCTCCCTCGCTCTGAGAGTTTCAAGTGCAAATGAATCCACACTCCGAGGATTATGGGCAAGTACTTTGAAGTGGCAAATGATGGCCTCCTGTGGCGCGGTGCAGGAAACACGCATGCACACAGAAAAGCACAACACAGACACCCACGTGCAGGCGTGTGCGTGCACACACACACACATGCACTTTTACATATGGCACACACAGATGTCCAGACTATGCAAACACACACAAACACACAAAGAGCAGCTACCTAATCTGCACACATGCACTCATTTTCTCTCTCTGAGTCAGAGAACATCTGCCATTCTCGGACGTAAGCTCCTCGTGGTTTGAATAAAATGAAGTTAAATTAGAAATGTAGTATTCATATGAAACAGGGTTTAGGTTTGCAACAATGCATTACATTATTTCTTTACTATTTCAGTCTTCATGTTGGTTTGTTGTGTCAGTCTCCTCCTCTCATGTTGTGAACCTCTCTGCCTCTCTGTCTTCACTTCACTGAAGCCGTCGCTACTGTTAATTCCCTCTGCTTCTTTCTCTCTGAGTCTATACCTCCCCCTGCTGTGCGTCTTCATTCTATCACTCCCGCACTGCAGGAGACAAAAGAGGACAGATGGAGACTTAAAAACTGTCTGACAACAACACAAGAGATATGAAAGGACATCCGGGTAAACAGTAGAGACAGGAAGAAAGGGTGGAAGAGTGAGGTGAAGGAAGGAGAGACGGAGAGTAAAATGACAGAGAGAGAAGAGGAAGAGGAAGGAAAGGCAAAAGAGACTTCTCCTATTATCATACAATTATATGAAATATAATATAAAATATGTCTGTCTGTGTATTTCTTTCGCAGATCTCAAGAACCGTCCATCCGATCCTCAATATTGTCGGGTGTATAGTCGGGGACTCAAGGACGTGCATTGTCGAAGTTGGTGCAATTTGGAGATGCGACAAATTCAACAGTAATGAACTAACTGACTGACTGCAGTTCCCTTCTGCTGCTGGATGTACTAACGTTACAACTCACAGCAATAGTTAGGTATTTTAAAGAGCCTTTCATTTCATCACTATCAAGGACCAGAAACACAAAGAACAACATCTGCAGGAATATCTTTCAACCAGTCACTCAGTCAACAGTTCAGTCCAGAAAACCAGAACCTCTAAGTGTGACGGGACAAACGGATCAAAAGGGAGCCGGCAAAAGGAATTAAATAACCTTCACGAATGTCCTTTAAAATACTTTCATCACATTTATGAACATCAGATTAATTGGAACAGTCGATCGTGATACACTTTAGATTTTAGGTTATGTGGTGCTGCCCTCAGACAAAGACAGAGAGGGGAATGAAAATGTCTGCAGTAATATATATACGTAAATATATATATATGGGCATCAATAAAGAAACAGAGAGGATGACACATGGAGATAGAAATAACAAAACACGCTGGAAGACCAATTTAGCAAGAGAGACAGAAAGGAGACGGCAGGAAAAAAAACTGCAATAAATCAGGAAATTTGTGAAAAAAGTAGATATCAAGATAAAAATGAGATGGAGAGGGAAGAGACGGGAGGAGCGGGTTGGAGTGCAAATCAGCAGGTTTCCTGGCGTCGCTGACTGGAAGTCGGGCGAGTTTGAAATGCAAATTAACCCCGAATCTGCTTTCTGCTCTTCCTCGCTGGAATGTGCGGTGCCAGCTACCCGACCTGTCAGTGCTCTCATGACTCACTCTCATTGCTCCCTCTGCTCTCCCTCTGCTCTTCCTCTGCTGTATGGCCTTTCCTCTCTTCCTCCTCTTGCTGGATTCAGGCCGCCAGGTTTGGATTACACACAGGTTTTTTTTTTATCAGTGTTTCTTGTTAGGGTGGATGTTCAACACATGGAGCTATAATGAGTCAAAGACACCGGTGGTTCTATTAATCTGTAGACAGCAAAGAAGAAGTGGACGCAGTCACCACGACTTCACCCGTCGGTTTGTGCACTACGGCTTTTGAAGCCTTGCGTTCGGTACTTCGGTCGTCACCTCTTGTTTTTTTGCCACCAGAAAATAAACAAGAGTACAACTAACCACTAAATGAGATATTTACAGGTAACAAAATGTTACTATTAACTTTGACAAACACAGTGAAAGGGTTAAATTTCTAAGTCAAAAACACAACTACCAGACCGGACAACGCCATGGTAGCGACCTGTCAATCACTGTGTAGCCCCGCCCTAAAGCATCCCCTGCTTTATGGTCTGTGTGACTCTAAATGGACCATAATGTACTAAATGAACATCATGCTGTATTGAAGAAGACCTGAAACTAGAGATTGAGACCATAAACTCATGTTTACAATGTTTACTGAGGTAATAAATCAAGAGAGAAGTAGAGTCATTTTCTCATAGACTTCTACACAACCAGAGGAGTCGCCCCCTGGTGGACCCTAGAGAGAATGCAGCTTTAAGACACTTCAACATTTGTTTCACTTTTCAGACCCTGAGGTTCCCGCTTGGTAACATTTTTTTTTCAGTTTATCCAACACGTTCTCATTCTCAGGTTGTCAAATACCAACGCTTTGTCAGAGTTTTGGTGAATATGAAAATATAACAAAAAACATACACTAAACAAAATGTAATGCAATAACTGCCTTTACTCTCAGAGATGCCAGAGATTATTATTAGTAAAGTTAATAAATATGTATCATCAGGAAAACGTAAACATTGGTCATTTTAGTCTTTTCAACTAACTTTGCTTTTCTCTAGTCGGTAGTATTTCAGAGTCCTTCAAGTCCTGTCATCCCTTCTGTCTCCGTCTTCTTATTTCATTCTCTTTCTAAATATTAATGCCCCCCCCCCCCCCTCCTTTTTTCTCTGTCTTCTTTCCCCCCTTTACTCTCTTGTAACCCGGTCTTGACATATTGAGGCCAGTATACCAACCGTGTGAAGCCTCTGTCTCTCTTTCTCTTTGTCCCTCTCTCTTTCTCTCTTCCTCTTTTGGCTTTTTTCTTCTTCTGCGGGCTCATTGTTGTCACTGACGGACGACTGAGGGAGCTGAGAAAGGCCAAGCAGCAGTATTTGAAAAGGTACCTGGAAGGGCTTCTTGAAAGTGTCCGACCGGGCCGTTGTCTGCGCTGTACCACCGAAACAACACTGGCACTCGTCACTGCCTTCGTTCTTTAGCCCAACGTGGAACACAACCCATCATGGATTATTTTTCACCCTTTCTTTTTTTTCGTTCTGTTTGTTTCTACTCCGTCTTGCTTCCTCTTTCCATCTTTCTCCTTTTCATGACCTGAAAGCTGTTTTACTTCTTCTAACATCTCATCCCTTGTACGTCCTCGTTGGTGTTTTTTCTTGTTCGTCTCAAACCTTTTCCTCCCATATTCCATGATTTATCTGTGTGTTATTGTGTCTCTCACAGCCTTCTTCTCATCTGTCTTTCTTGCTCCGTTTTAATCATCTGTATGTTCTACCATCTATCATTCTTTGGCTCGTTCTCTCTCGGAGCTCTCGAGTCAGAGGTCGCAGCGTAAACAAGCAGCGCTGCTGATATACGTACATAAGAAATAAATGCAGCTTCTGTTGTTTGTTCCTAGATCAACCTGAAGCCAGTCCTCAACAAACTGATTGTCCCACTGCAGCTTGTTCCTGACAGACGGGTCACATTTTGAAGTGGGCGAGAATCATAGTTCCCTCAATCAAACGTCACGTTTCAACACGATGGTGGAATAGAAGGGCCATTGTAGTCAAAATCCTGTTATCCTGCTCTACGAAATTCTAACATGGTGGAACATAACGAGTTCAAATTACGTAATCCATGTGAAGTTACATCAATTAAGAGCATTTTGTAATGTAGCCTACTTGCTTTAAATAAGTCAACATTGACTCTTGGTTGCACACAGGACTCTAACAGTTTGTTTGACCCATTAGGGGTGGAATGGATCTCAAAACACACGGTTCGGATCAAACATTCAAGTATTCATTCAAGTTTCTCACCAAAAACTGAATTTGTACACATCATTATAGAGTTATAAATGAACTTCGCCCAATACTCATTTTTAGTGAAGCGAGCATGAACTGAATGGAACCTCCGTACATTAGCCGTTAGCTTCACTGCTCCCAACGTTGCAAACTCTCCCTCTGCCGATACCAACACAGATGTTATTTGTTGACAATGTAACATTATCAAAGATTGGCGAGTAAAAAGCATTATTTGTCGATCTCCAAATAACGTATTTATTGAATATTGGCCGATCTTTGCAGCAAAACTGGTGAAATGATGGTTAAACTGTGCAGTTACTCCACGGTTCACATACGAAGCTGTGAGGGGGGTTCCTCATGGATTTCCTACATTCAGTGACACCCCCACCATCCACCAGCCCTGACCGCCCCGATCCCCAGAGTCAAGTACTGCAGCGGACGGGTTTACTGTGGAGTTACTTTAAAGCCCGGTGTGTCTGATACAGATGCTAAAGGCTTCCCTGTGCGTCAGTATCAGACGCCGAGGCCTGTGACAAACAGGCTGACTGCAACGTTCCACCAATAAGAAAGTGGAAGAGGTGTTGCTAATTATAAACTAACGCTGGTGTATAAAGCGTTGTTGAAGATGACAACTACTGTCAGGTCGTTTCGGGAAACGCTGAACTTGACGCGTATCCTTTCAGCCTCCTGGATGTCACGAATTGTTCTGACGCACTTCTATTTTTTGCAACAACAAATGAATAATAAAAGGTTCTTTTTTTTCTTTTTTTTTACATGTTTGTCAGATTTGTCTCAAAGCCTCGAGCGTTGCAGGGATTTGGAGGCAGATCGAGTTTTAAAAGAGTCACAGCGAGTTGAAATCTGACAGGAATGTTTCAATAATCCACTGTTTTTCCAGACTGTGAGATTTGGTCAATTCTGTATCATCTCTCCATGAGAGAATATTTCTGAAAACTTTAACATCTCTTATCGCGCTCATGCTTTCTCTCTCAAACATCCCTCCGGCGGTCTCTCTTCATCCCTCTCTTCTTCTCTTCTGTCACCCTCCTTCATCTCTCCCTCCATCCATTCCCTTCTTCCTCAACGTCTCAGCATTTACTCAACTGCTTTTTAAGTCTCTCCTTCTCCCACTTATCGCTCATCTCTGTCGTCCTCCATTACTCGCCCTCTCTTTTTCTGTCATTTTACCAACACCTTAAATTCTCACCTCTCAACTATATCTTTTTTTCTCTCTCTCACTCCTTTCCTTGCGTCATTGATGTCCTCGCTTTCGCAATATTTCACCGATCTCCCTTGATGGCACTCTGTCTCTTCACCGCCCTCCTCTTCTTCAGTCCATCTCGCCAACAACTGGCTTCACAGGAAAAAACTGACAGCTTGTTCTGAAACGCTAATCTTACAAACACCTCGTGTGACGAATTATGTCAACTGACTGCCTGGACTTGGTTTCTCTGCTGTCCTCATACTTCATTTAGGACACCCAAGGTTTACATCCCGAGTCCTACGTGTTGCTTAAACCTGTTTTGTGGTTTAGTTTGGAGGACATCTTTCATCTCCTCTTCCTGTCTACTTCTCTCTTTCCTGTTGCCCTTTTTGTCTCTTTTCTTTTCACCCCGATCTCTGTTGACTATTACCGGGACTGCACTGACTCTCCATTTTTATACAGCGCTGCATGTATCTCATATTTTCCTCTTCCTTCCCTCCGTCTTTCACTTTTTTCCTGCTTCTTTCTCTTTTTCCATCATTCCCTCTATCTCCCCACATTCATCTTTTCCCGTCTCCATTACTGCCTCAGTCCCTCCCTTCCTCATCTCTCGCTCTTCCTTTCTCTCTCTCTCTCTCTCTCTTCCCTCTCTTGGCTGGAGGTATAAATAGGACTCCTAATAAAGTGCTAATTAATCTCTGGTGACAAAATCAAAGAAAGCACATCTGCATTGCTGAGAGAAGCGACGGAGGAAAGGAAAAGGGGTAGACAGGAAGAGAGGGGGGGAATGCGGGGAAGGATGGAGAGAAAAAATGCAGCGAGGTTAATGATAATGAGAAGGGAAAAAAGGGGAGGACGAGAAAGACAGAGACAGATTTAGTCAAAATGTTCGGATGATATCTTCTGAGAAGTTATGATTCAAACATTTTACATTTAAAAACGTGATGGAGGGGAGAGAGTGGGACTGGTTCCTCTAAGATTGATCTTTAACCTCATTGAAAGATGTGATGGGAGTGAAGAAGAACTCTTGAGAAGGATTTATGTACAAAAAAAAGATCGGCGCATAACTTAGAGTCAGATTAGTCATCTCAGCTCAACTTCCACTAAGTTTCACCCGGTTGGACACTCAGTCCTCAATAAGCCCGTTCCTGCTGCTGAATTCTGCTCATTACTATAGAAGTCACTCATCTACGCATTATTGATGCTAAACTATAGTACCAACTTTATGTGATCAGCGGCCGTCGTCATCAGACACAGACGTCGCTTCACGTGACGCAACAGAGGAAATGACGTGTCATGTCTCTTAAACATATTTCCTCGTTTCCTCTCTCCTCGCATGGTTTCCTTGCGTCTCTCCATTTATCCCTGGTGGGAGGGACTAAGATGCAAGGAAAGGATGCAAGTGAGGGAAGCGGGGACGCAATTAAGAGACTTGGGATGTACCCTTGGTAAGGTAGGCGTAAGCAGAGGGGTATTCAGTTGGTTGCCATCTGCGGCCTCACCACTGGATGGCGCCACATATTACAAACTGTCCCTTTAAAGAGTGTTTCCTCTTTAGTTCTTTTTCACAGATTGGAAAATCCTTAGATGCATGGAGAGCATTCTTGATATTTCACACGACAAAGTTGTGAAAGTGCATGAAGGATCACCTCAACAAACCAGTTCCCTCGGGGATGTGCGAGACATTAAAACTCTCGACTGAAACTCAGAATGATGCTGACACTAATACACCCATATGCGTGTATGAAATTAGATCAAAACATCCTTTTAGACTCAACTTTTAGATCATGCGGCGCTGCAGCGACGGGGTTCCCGGTGGACGGGCAGCTAATCTGCAGAATAACCATCAGCTTGCCTCCGGAGAGAAGAGACGCCGTTTTGAAAGCCACCATTGCTCGGTCATTCCCTGAGGCTCGGTGTGTAATGGGTTTGATGTGACTTCACAGGCAAACCTGCAGGTCTTGGAATTATTAAGCTTCAGAGAGACTTTGACTTGGTGGTTCAAAAAAAATAAATCACAGGCCACCTGTAGCCCCTGCAGCACTACAGAGCAGGGCCACAGCGTGGACTGTTACTAGCTTCTGCAGAATGACTCGAGGGACTTGGTGGTTTTTTTTAGACTGAACAAAGGAACATTTCTTACTCGGAGCAGCATGGTGATATGAAGTGAAAGTGGGTTCAAGTCCTGCAGGGGAACAACTTACTTCAGTGGCATGGAGCGAAACACTGAACTAACAGCTGAACTGAGCTGACCTTCTGACCCTAATCGTGACCTGTGATCTGTGTGGCCTCACAGAATACCTCCTCAGGGTTTTATCATCTACATTACATTACATTACATATGTTTGTTCAAATGTCATGTAAACAGCAGATGGTTAAGATTGCAGATGCAGCGACATGCTGTGGAATTCTTTCAGAATACTGACGCTAATATTAATTTCACTCTCTTTCTTTTCACACGATGTTGCATAATGCTTTCAGTTCTTGTAATCCATCTCACAGTGAGGACTTTTTTACTTCTTAAAGTCACTACCAGGAACTATTAACTGGTTATGAAACGGTCTCAACTGATGCCTCTATATGACCTACGTAAGCAAACTAGATGATCAGCGAGAATATTGGCAATTTCTTTATTGTTGGTGATTGGAAACACTACAGATTTTATCCAGAGGGACTGACAAAATCAACACAGAATGAAAGTTCCTCGGAGTATCTTCAACATGTTCTAGAAGAGATCATTTTTAAAAGGACTTTAAAAAGAAAGTTTTAATGCCAATACCGTACTGATTATTAGGTCGTTTATAGCTATTTTAATCTATTCAGCTATTAAAGTATTTTAAAAGGTCACAGGTCATGAAATTTAAGTTTACTGGAACGATAAAAGCTCACCCAGAAATGTTGCTGACTGATGTAACGTCTGGCGATAAATTCTCCTCGTGTTGTCACGGCTGTGTGGCTCTGAACTTTGATCTTATCACTATAATGTCACTGATCGTTCATGAAGCGACTTCTCCTCCGTCAATCTAGAAGACAGCGTCTCCTAAATGTCATCTCCCTAAAATGTCATCTCCCATGTGTGAAGGCATAGAAATAGAAAAAGGGCCGAACAGACATGCCCGTTCAAGTCAAACGTCGCTGGAGGATCAGAGCGGCAGACATTTTCATGTGTACCGTTATCATTGGGGCCGTTGTAGCTGGCTAAGTTAAACTCAACAGACATTTTCATTTTCTCATTTTCTGTAACTATTGAAGCATTGTTTGAATTAGCAAGTTAGCAAGCAACTAGCCAGCTAGCTAGCTAGTAAAATGACTCTACTTCTGTGATTGGCAGGTCTCTGTGACCTACGCAGTGTCTCTACTTCACTCCTACCGCGTTCCAAATATGGTAACATCCGTTCATCGGTTGCAAGAAAAGCCAAGATGGCGACGAACAAATCGTCGAACTTAAGGCTTCAAAACGGCAGCCTACCAACCAACGGGGGACGTCACGATGACTACGTCCACTTCTTATAAACATTTTACGTCGTGTAAGTCGTGACGTGTTTTGTCACCACAACAACCAAAAGAAGATTGCGGTTTTCTTTTGCAGCCAACTAGTCACATGTCCACGGAAAACCGTTTGATGTCCGTTCTACTCCTATTTCTGTGTATGAAACTCTCTCATATTAATATGTGAACAGCAGTGGTTCCCTCTGAAGTCCTCATCTGTGGTTCTCCGTTCTTTCTTTACAGTGATGAAGTTGCAGATACAATGATTGGGGAAGTCACAGTTGGGTGTTTTACAGCAGACAGAGCAAGCCACTGCAGTGAAATGTCAGATTTGTTCTCCTCAGCTGTCAGAAGTTGCTCTGATTTCTGGAGACTTTATAGGCTTTTGAAATGATGTGGTGAAACTGTGACACACATATTAAACACCAGATAGAGGCAGCAAATATGACAGAGATGTATGTCCTTCACTGACTGTGTGGCAATAAAGGCAACTTTAACTCTCACTTCCTCCGGGTTTTCAGATTGTTGTTATTTTTATGATAGTAATCCCACAGCGGGCTGCAGTGCGCCCTGACAGGCGATAGGCGGCGTTTTGTCCCCATTTGCAGACCTTTCCACTGCGTCTCCAGGCCTCACTTCAAAGGTATTAGATCCCCAAATGCATAAATAAATTAGCAGAAGAGGGAGATGTGGGGGGGGCAGAGAAGCGCAGAGGAGCACCGCATGCAGGCGGTATATGAGCTGTAGGAGTCATCATCAAATGCAAAAAAGAAAGAATACAAGAAATAGTACAGGAAAGTAAAAAACAGCACGTTTTTAGAAAAAAAGAAGTGACGATAGGAACATCATAGAGACATAATAAAAGATGCAATTCTATTTAAAATCGTCTATATCTGGAATAACCATATTAATTAAAACATCAAAGAAGCCACACAACACACATGACTGGGTCCTCATTGAGGATTCATGTCACACTAGTGTTACTGTAACTCGCAATCAATACAATTAAATCCATAATGACACCATATCATTCAATTAATCACAATTTAAGAGCAACCACAAATATTCAAAAAAAACTATTTTCTTATGAGTGAAAAAACAAATTCAGTGCAAACATGTTTGAATATCATAATTGAATGAGATAATAATAAATATTAAAGGTTAATAAGCATTAAAAGCACACTTCAATTGTCCATATAACAACATTCACAAAGATAAAGCACAACGTTAAAAACATGCTCAGCAATTAAAACATGAAAAGGTAATTTACCAAATCACAGTGAACCACCAACTAATACCGATAATGCTAAAGAACGTATTTATTAATACGTCATCAATATGTTAAAAACGTGAAGCGTCTCTGTGTATATGATGTAGGTGGCGGGACACTAATGTGACACCATTAACCGGTCCGCCACGAGGGGAAACGATCGCCCTCTCAGCTACAAACAGCCTCCGTCTCCGGCGCAACACATCCGGCGCAGTCCGTAACTGCAAAGTGAGAAACGCGCGGCCGATGGGGGGGGGGGGATATTTATCCTGCAGCCCGCAACAAAGCATCAAGTCCCGGCACAGATCAGCCAAACTCATGATCGATGGCAGCGGAGGGAGAAAAAAGTAGCCCGGAGCGGTTTGACAGCTTCCAAGTTGCAGCAATAGGCTAAGCGCAGAACAGCGGAACCAACGAGGACAAGAATGAAGAGAAAATGTTTGTTTTTATTGAATTGTTTTTGTTTACCTTTCTGCAGCAGCCTTCTTTTTAATATGGCCTGAAGAAAAAGCATTGTCCCCCCACACCGGTTCCAGACTGGATGGGTGATTCTCTCCTCATGGAAGAGCAGATGAGGAAGAGGGAGGCAGAACTTCTGTCTGCATGCACATCCTCTCTCTCTCTCTCTCTCTCTCTCTCTCTCTCTCCCTTTACTCTCTCAAAGCACCCCCTCCCTGATGACACCAGCTGAACTGTAGGCTTCCTGTGTGTTGGTGTGTGTGTGTTTTTTTACACTCCTCAGAAGAAAAACTGGAATAAAAATCCCTCTTTATAATCGACTTTAATCACGTCTGTTCTCAGTCTGCTTCTGTTCTGACAGAGCTGATATTCGTGTTTCTTTGTGTTCTGCTCGTTTTCTTTATGCACTAATTTAATTACAGGACTCTCTCTCTCTCTCTCTCTCTCTCTCTCTCTCTCTCTCTCTCTC
>NW_022280031.1:18195154-18237930 GCF_004355925.1 Anarrhichthys ocellatus
CTCTCTCTCTCAGTTTCTCTCCTGATTATGCAAAAAAAATTTGTAGCTCAAAGCCTTCGGGACTTTTGATGCCCTAGTTTTTTCCTTCTTTTTCTTCAGAGTCTGTGTCTTGTGGGGCTGTATGTGTGTGTGTATGTGTGTGTATGTGTGTGTGTATGTATGTGTGTGTGTGTGTATGTATGTGTGTGTGTGTGTGTGTGTGTGTGTGTGAGGCCCGCTGAAAGTGTAGCCGAGAGATGAAAGCTTCCAACTCCAGATCACGACTTATTTCTCGGCTCCCCTGTCGGTTGGTGATCATAAGGTGACCGATGGCGCTTGAAGTGACATGAAACCGAGAAATGCGTTCTCCCTCGACACACACACACACACACACACACACACACACACACACATCCGTCCTGTCCGTCTGTCCCACACGCCCAGTGAGTCGCCGCTGGAGGAACATGCCTCAGCAGATATTAAGCAACAAAAAAAAGGCAGAGAAACATCGTGCTCGGGTCGGTATCGCAGAGCGATGAAAGTTTGCAAACGACAAGGAAACGTCGCAGGTCGTGGGTTTGATGGACCGACACATTGCGCGGATGCTGTTAAGCTGTATATGGAAAAATTTCACTCCGCAATACAAAGCCATCTGCAGTCCCACACAGTGCGGTGCAGTTTGTACGTTTTTAGACAGTTTTGTTTTGGGAAACGAAACAAAAAAATGATTAGGAAGTGCTGACTCTCAGCTTTAATACAAAAGGTGTTTACGTCCACATCGGGCGAACTGTGAGGAAACTGTTTTGTAATACCCTCAAGAGTAAAAAACAAAAAGGCCGAACATTGTTCAGACATAATGGATGTGAACGCACCCAAAGTCAAAGCCCAGAGTCAGCAATTCAACCTCCTATTTCAGTGCTTCGTTTCAGATCCTGGAGAGCTGATGAAATGAAAAAAAGAAATCCCTGGTTTACGCGCTGTTATTGGCATTTGTGGGAGCAAACAGACCGCGAGAACAAACTTATACAAATACGGGCTATACAGCGAAGGCTAACCCAGCTCGGCCAGAGTCCCTCATTCATTTCCTTCCCCCCACGCTTAACGCCACTTAGTTTCACAGTGGGGTGAAACCTTAATGTCCCAACATGCACTGGCCGGTGTGCAGAAAGTCAAGGTTACACCCAGGCTGCTAGTTCACCACATGGTTCACACACACACACACGCACACACTCACACACACACACACGGGCTAAACCCTGATGTACAGACTCAAAGACTCCTGCTGAGTCCACAACGGTTTAGAGCTGTGCCACTGCACCATCAGCAAGCGCTTAAAGGCTCCGGTGAGAACTTGAGGATTCAGTGTAGATTTTTCACACAGTCTGCGACCCTGTTCACTTTTTAGAGGCACTTGCCCATAATTTAGGAGCGTTGCAATGATTTCTGTATTCAAAACATGCAGACACAGCAAAACACTACAAGCTAAACTAAAAAAAAGCCATGGAGGCACTGTTTTGCATTCGCATGCGACACGCCGATCTTGCAACTAACGGCAATGTTAACACACCCAGCGTCATTATTACACACTGTAAGACAGTGCACATAGGGCGGGCCGGACACAAGACTTTCGCCCAGGAGACCGTTGTGCATGTCCAGTGCAAAACTAAAAGTAAACGTTTGGTCATGTGAGTTGTTAGTCAGTTAAGTTAACGTCAACCACACTTTTTTCCTAAACCTAACTAAGTGGTTTTGTTGCCTCAACTTAAACTTCCTGTGAAGTCGGAAGTTTATTTTGAAGAGACGATATGCATGTAACGGACGCATATTAACATGCCGTCCCTGACACGTCCAAAGCTGATGCTAGAGGGCTAGCTTCCAGGCATGTGGAACTATAAAGCAGGGCATTGCCATTAACAAGCAAAGGGGTTCCATAAACATTGCCTGGGTAATATAAAGGTTGAAACAGAATGCCTATACAGACACCAGGCTTCTGTTATTCACATATAGAGGCACTGTCGCACTCGTCTACAAGAACTGTCAGAGACAGAAGTTTCAGAAGTTTCTGTCTCGGGGAAGAAATCTTTTCATGTCTTCATGGTGGAATATCTGAGGTGAGGAGAGCACAGAAAATAAAAGCAACCACAGAAGCTTTTGATTTGATATCTGCCATTGCACACCAGCGACACACTGGAGAATGATGGATTGTGCAATATATATATATATATATATATATATATATATATATATATATATATATATATATATATGTTTAAACTCACTTTCTCAGTGCTTGTGCACATACAGTTTGGTATCTCAATTGCCTTCCAACACACAAACTGTAAAAAAAAGACAACCCAGTCAGTTATTGTACGGCAGCCTTTGTCAGACAACATGTTGCTCAACATGTATGTTGTTCAACATGTCATTGAGATGTGGCTACCCTTCATGTGTCAAATGCAGGCTCATTAGAAAAATAACGCCCCCCATCTGAGTATCTCCACCCAAGACTACAACATTGGCAGCCTCTGGTTCTACAAAGTGAAGTAAATGCAGAAGTTCCTCAAACCTGCATCCTCTCCAATGTCCATCAGGGGGCGACTCCTCTGGTTGTATAGAAGTCTATGAGAAAATGACTCTACTTCTCTCTTGCTTTATTACCTCAGTAAACATTGTGAACATGAGTTTATGGTCTCAATCTCTAGTTTCAAGTCTTCTTCAATTCTTGTGTCACTTCTGGTTGCAAAAAACAAAGATGGTGACGAGCCAAAAACCAAGATGGCGCGACAGCCAAAAATGCAAACTCAAGGTTTCAAAACCGTAGTCCATAAACAAATGGGTGACGTCATGGTGACTATACATCCACTCCTTAAATACAGTCTATGGAACTACTTTTGCAAAGGTGCACCATATTGGTCTTTTTCGGATGGGGTGCTTAAAGAGACAGGCGCTAATAGGAAGCGTTTCAGAAAGAGGGTGAATACAGACAGACAGTATGGGATCTTTTTTATTTTTTGTTATTTGAAGTATATACTGTAAATGTTCTGGTATATCAACCTGATATAAGCATGGCATGTTGCCTTTAAAAAGTAAACATGTCTTGTGAACAGCAATAATTGAGATGGAATGGGGAAAAAGTTCATCTTCACACCACAAAAGCATTGAAGAGTAGAGACAGGAAGTAGCTTGACATTAAAGTTGTGCAGAGGAAAGTCAGGTTGTGGAGGCCAGAATACTTAACAACGCGGTTCAGCTCTCCTTCCACGACACAATTCTCCCCTGTCCTCAGGTGTGTGTGTGTGTGGTAGACATTTATTAGACATGAAGGAATGTATGCTTTGTGCATTGCCATGGTTTGGTATTTTGTGAGACCTCAGAGTCAACGTAACTCATCAACGTAACGTAATAATGTAACTCATCAACGTAACTCATCAACGTAACTCATCAACGTAACGTAATAATGTAACTCATCAACGTAACTCATCAATGTAACGTAACAACGTAACTCATCAACGTAACAGTTTCCTGTGTGAACGTCCCGCGTTTGTTTTATGATAATGTTCACACCCGTTAACACAATAGTCTTAACAAATGGTTTTCCATTATGAAGATGGTCAGGTTTTTCTCTTCCTTGCGTCACAATTGAATCAGTTAAATTGCTTGAAAATTACCACAGAGATGAATCAACACCTCCCCTTACGCTGTCTTAACAAAACCATTATTATCTTCATAGAATTAGTGTTTGTTGCAAGGATATTGCAGTAGGTTCCTGTATGATGCAATCAATTCATTTACAGTCTGCCGCAAGCACAAGTTGTTGTTTTCAACTCCACTTGCTAATTCCCTCAATTCTTCTCAATTAAAGCCATTGGATTTCAACAGAGATGTTTTACTTGTAGCTGGTCGCAGAGGCGCTGTCACCAAGAGAAGTGTCAAAAATGTTCTCACCATCTGAGGGAAAAGGTCTTTTCATCTTTTCCTGTGTCCACAGTGAACCATCTGAAGGGAGTTGTCCTCCGAGAAAAAGGATGTGAAAGTCTGCTGGCACTCACTCCTGCTGGGGTTTTTTCATCTCTCCTCTGCTAGAGAGCATGACCTCAAATTGCACGCTAGAGATTGGTAGTTTCATGTTTTCACTCTCTCTCAGTCACTTATGTCGAACATCACTTTAGAATGTTCCTGTGAATTATTGAGCTCTACCTGTGTGCACATGGTCCGCAAGACATGACCAATAAATGTCTGAGAAGGGGATTAACAGTCTGTAATAATTCAATGTGGTAAAATGGTTCATATGATAAAATGGTTCATGTGATAATCTGGTCGGAATGTCCAGCGATGTTCCAAAATGAACTTCCATCTTTACAGGACAACTTGCTTCAGTTAAGGAAAAGATCATGTTTTGCATTCCAATAATAACGGCGTTACTTGTGTACAGAAGTTACGTGACGAATAAATCAACTTTATCTTCTGGTTACACACGGGGACACTGACAGCTGTCTCCTGGGTGAAAGTCTAATCTTTTTGCAGCAGGTAAAGATTTAAAACCAAAGAGCCGGCAGATGATAAGGAAAGTATACAATATATATAAATACAGAGATTGCGACCGTGGCTCCCTGGGATAAGAAGGTTGTCTGGTAACTGCAAGGTCAACGGTGTCGAAGTGTCCCTGAGCAAGACACTGAACCCCTAACGGCTGTCCCCGGTCGCCTGTCATGGGCAGCCCACTGCTCAGAAGCAGAGCAAATCCAGAACAAGCAGGGGCACTCTGAGGGCAAGGACAGGGTTTTGAGGGAGGCATTATGTAATCTGAATTGAAATCAATATGTCCTGCCGTAAAATTGAAAGAACACGTTCTTGAAAGAAGATAGGAACAAAGATCCTTTTCTTTTAGCTTCACAATGGCTCCACAGAAACCTATGAGTGATGCCACAACCTCCATATTGTGTACCGTCTCTAGTACAAGGACAATAACTGTGGAAGGTGAAGCTAGAAGCGAATGGTTGCTATGTTGGTTACAAACCCTCTGTCAGTGTAAACCAGAGCTGTAAGGTTAACTGCAATGAGATCGTAGTGACATTTCCATTTTCCATAGTTGATGATTTTCTAACCTCTACGTGAATGCAAAGATGCTTCGTGCACTGACTCCTCTTACCTTTTGACGGTGAACCCTGCGAGCTAAAGAGGCCCAATGAATGAGTCATGACATGATTCAGGAGGAGCGAGCAGCTGATGTGGAGGCAGTCAGGTTTTGTTTTGTTTTGTTTTTCTTGCTCAGTCAACCCAGAAGAAAATTCTCTAGAGATTTCCTGTCCGTGTTTTTTTCTGCACAATACGGTATTTTTTACCATGCCCTTGATATCATAGCTCTCTCTCTCTCTATGTGTCTCTTTCTCCATCTCTCCCTTCTCAGCACCTTATTTAGCATGATGAACTCAAATCGAATGCACTTGCGGCTCGGGACTGCTTATTTTCTGCGGGTCAGGTCAGGGTGATTAACTCTATCCCACCTGGTGTGTCAAGTTGATTAAATCGAACGGCAGCCTCTGCTGGGGACAGCAGCAGAATGGAACTAAATGTTCTTCACACACACACACACACACACACACACACTCACAATACACACATACAGAAACAGGACTAACGTATACTGACAGGTCCTGGCTCCTGACAACTTCCTGTGCAGCCACTCAGTCAGTCAGGGGCTTAATTCTACTGGACAAACAAGAACCCTTGGTGTAATCTAATTGGACAAGTGGGCCTCCAGATATAATATAATTGGGCAGCCTCTTGTTGACAAACACAGGTGTTGCTCAGGATAGATACAACAGTGGATCCACAACCGAGTCGCCAGACATTTGTTTGGCATTGTGCGTTTCTGCAAACCACGTGATACGTTGCCTCTTAATGTTGCTTAACCAAAACTATGTGTCATGATTATGTTTCATATCAGCCTACAATGATATATTAACTATAACTATAGGTTAGGTTTAGGTAACAAAACCTTACCTTGGTTAAGGTTAGAAAAAAGATCACGGTTTGTGTCAGAATGAAGTGAAAACCTTAACAACATAGCTAACCGCTCTTTGCAGACTTTCTTACGTACCGCTACACAAAAAGCTGTTTGGGTTAGTTTACTTTTAATTTCACACGGGACACCAACAGCTTGGTCCTGGGTGAAAGTCCTGTGTTTGTTTGACCCATCCGCTCCCACTGGCCCTTAGAGGAATCTTTCTCTTGCTGTACTCATTATTATACCACTTAACTGTCATACATCTTTCACTAACGATCACTCAATTGCTGGACTCACTGTCCTGATTCAGTAACACAGGTGAGGGAGGTGTGCATGGAGGCGACCGGTCCTCTAAATTAGGTAACAAGTGGAACCATAGCAACATTACAACCATACTACCAGGAACACAGGAAGTAGCTGATTCTACAAAACTACAGATTATATCCAATACCGACTTTTTTATTTTTTTTTTCCACATCCAAAGAAATGTCTAAATTAAAATGATCTAGTCATGGTTAGGAAGAGAATTTGGTCAGAGCAAATGAACTGTGGTTAATGTATCGTAGAGTTAGGCAACTAAATTAAAATATTTGGTTTAAAGTCCATTTAAAAGTGAAAGCTCCAAGATTGGGAGCAATTCGATGGCCTCTCAACGGTCCTCAACATGGCAGGCGTCTCACAGCTAACGGTGCTAACGGTGCTAATGGCGCTAACAGTGCAAAAGTGAAAGTGCTGACAGAGCTAAGAGTGTTTACCTGAGGGGGAACTGAAGGGTGGGCGCGACACTTCCGCGAAAACGCTGTCGGTCTGGATGGCGAATTATAAATAAACAGCGCCTTTAAAAAGTCATCGTTATCTGCAGATCTGTGATGGGAAGAAAACTCAAGCACCACACATCCTAACTCTCCGTACAGTAAAAACATGACTCTACAACAACCAAAGAGTAATGTCTTATTTGCCACACGTTGAAATCAAATGTACTTCTTGACAATCAATTCGACGACATGTAACACAATATTCTCTGAACATATCTCAAGATACAAAACAGTCCACGTTATTTTTTTTTTGAAAAAACAAGCGTTTCGTTCGGTGTATTTTCCAGATCTTACTATTCTGACTTAATGAATGCAAACCTGTTGTGGCTCCCCAGCGAGTAAACATGTAGATGTTTAGTGCTGTATTGAATAATCCCATGGACACTGAGGGACAGACTTAGTCATACAAGGATCCCCTGCCTCTCCACATCATCCCCCCCGGGAGGCTCCGAAAGACCACAGGCTGTCTCATAGAACAGCTGCAGTAACATCTGAAAGAAGGAGGCCTGCACCAAAGATACTTCACAGGGTTTGTTCAGCTTCTACCTTCAGAAGCAGCTCATTGGTTAACAAGCAGACTCTGCGATTAAGGGGTTGAGTCCGTCTCTCCCTCATCCTTCTTTAGACCGTGCCAGTGGCTGAGAGGTGGACATGGCACCTCCAGCCTTTCAACACGGATGTAATGATAATTGAGCTCGTTGGTCTGGATTTGAGAGAAATTAGAGCTATTATTTCCCTGCACTGGGACGCAGAGTAAATGTATATAATTAAAGACTTCGAGAGTGGCTGCCGCAGTGACACCAGTCCAAAGTGTCCATGTTTTAAATGAGCTGTCTTGATATCAGATTTCCACTGACTGCCGTGAATAATGAATTAAAGTTCTGCTGACTTAAAGGTGCGACGCTGCCGACGAGACGAGAGCTCCGACTGCAGTTATGCTGAAGTGAATCTAATCTTCTAGCGGGCCATGGCAAGGACACACCAATAATTTGAATAATTTAGATTTGCTTTTGGTTTTGACTGCAGGTTAGTCTTTCTATATGTGCGGCTGGATGCATCCATTATTCTAGATTGAGATGACTTTCCCATGCAGCCTGGTCTCTAATACTTAAGTTGGTTAACAAACGAACCTGTTTAAAGCCGAAACACAATGTTTTTACTAAACCTAACCAAGTCATTTTGTTGTGTTTTTGTCTTGTTTTCAGTTTACTACAAAAATGCCATTTCAGTGTCAGAATTTTTTTAATGGGTTAATACTCACTTTGTGACTTGAAAGACTCGGTTTATAATCCGTGTTCATGTTCACTTCTCCCATTGGAGTTAATAGACTCAGGACTGGGCCGTGGCTAAACCCGCGTTACACAGATACAGAAAACCGACTCTCAGTTTGGTGTTTCCTTTCTGAACTGTCTCTGAATATAATAATCCTGCAGTTAGGAGACCTCTCTTAGGTGTCTCTAGGTCTGAGTGAGGAGCACTCACTATGTTGCTTTTACCAATTTCTGTTGTGTTGTGTTGATCTATAGGCAGCTCTAGAGAAGCGCTGTTGAGTTTATACTTTTGTTACCCATCTTTGAGTGAGTGAAACTCAAACCCTACTTTTCCTCAGTTTTGAAGCTTACCCTGGAAATTCACTTGCTACTGTTGCTTGTTATTCTGATACTATGCAATGTCACCAACAATGTCCCAAAATCAGAACAAAGGCAAAGCATGAGCATTTAGCATGTAGCGATAGCAAATTGTTTGTTTGTCGGCCCTCTAATAATTTCATTATTCTTCCATCCTCGTGTCTTTCTTCCTCTGTTTTGCTTAATGTTTGATATTTATTTATTTATTAAAAAAACATGCACAGCAGCACATCCCTGCTTGTCCACATGCACAACAGGCACACATAATAAATCTGTGCGTGCATGCTGGATGAGTCCTGCCACAGTTAATAAGGATCGCATAGACGCGCACACACACACACACACACACAGAAATGAAAGATTGCTAGTGAGTTCTGCTAGACTTAATTAGGACCGTGGACACACACGAGAGTCATGCCGCAGTTAATGAAGCATGCTGGGTAAGAGACTTGGGGCTCATTATTTTAAGCTTCCTGTTTTCAAAAAAAAAGAATTCAGGATTATATTGAATTAATATTTAAATTGAAAAACAGTTCAAGTTCAGAGGGGGAAAAAAATCTCAGAACAGATCAGATGAGAATATACCATCTGCAGCACAGACGAGAGGCTCTGTCCCGTCTTACAGCGTTAACCCTTTCACGTATGTTTTCAGTTCGACAAAGTTAATTGTAAAGGTGCGTTCACACCAAACGCGGCGCGAATTATTCGCGCGAGTAGATTACATACAAAGTCTATGCACAGACGTGATGGGACTGGAGTGATGCGAATTTGCGACAGCATGGCGCATTTGGCTCAAATTTGCGTGAATCGCCAAAACGCCCACAAACACGCGAGTTGAAATTTTTCAACTTCAACGAAAAAATGGCGTGACGCTGTTGTCTTCATGCCTCAAGAGAAATTCCATCTAGAACAGGAACTTAAATGAAGCCGAGGAAATCCACAGCTAAAATGTTTAATGCCATTCGGGGGCTCTTTGTTTTCCGATTGTGCCAGGATTACCGTAAAGCATCCCCTGCTTTACTAAATGAACATCATGCTGTAATGAAGAAGACTTGAAACTAGAGATTGAGACCATAAACTCATGTTTACAATGTTTACTGAGGTAATAAATCAAGAGAGAAGTAGAGTCATTTTCTCATAGACTTCTATACAACCTGAGGAGTCGCCCCCTGATGGACATTAGAGAGAATGCAGCTTTAAGACAAGAAGCATTGGCTTCACTATTAGAACCAGATGTCACCAGGATTTCCCAAATTATTTCTGCTGATTTCATAGAAAATAAAATGTAATGAAATACAGGTTACAAAGTGAAAATCCCTGTATAAATTGATGGGCAATACATCCTAAAATATAACACATTTATGGTAAAAAAGTATATAGTTACAATATGGCAAAAAATATGACTCGCTTTTCAAAAGAGATGAAAACTGTTTTTTTGTCAGAATATTTTGTCTGATATTAGAATCTTTCTAAAGCTGATCACTTCCTCGGACTGTTCCTTTACGACTCGTTGAACGTTCAGTTTCCAGAACTGAAGCCATTGGAGCATCACATGACTGAATCGGCTCAACAAAGCCTGGGGGCTGAAAGAAACAAGGCTTCTCCGGTGTTAACGGCCTCATCCATAATAAGCCATGACGGGAGGAGATGGTGAACGCGTGGCTGACCTCAGACAGTGGGGAGCATCCATTTATTAAGCTAATGTGGTGTGAGAGCATTCACCTCCGTGAGTCTGTAATGAACTGGAGTTAAAAAACTGTTTGTCTCCTCGGGGTCGGACTCGCCTTCATCTCCCCGTCACGGCTGGATGAGCTCGTCGCTGGTTGGGTGGCGGAGGTTAACGTCAGAAGGGGTGAAAGCAGCTGTGACAGGGGGCTCGGGTTTACTGAAAGTCGCTGCTTCACAAGCTACGGGTCGTGTTTGTGTCACTTTACCCGGGCCAGGTGGACCGTCATTGGTCCCGGCTGCATAACAATGAGTTCAGTGTCTGCAGTCTGTTTGGTTGGAGTATATTCTGATCTTCATCTTCCAAAGGAAAAGGAACTTGAACCAATTTACCCAACTTGAATTAAGTTCTCTGATTAAGAAAATGTAAAGCGGCTTTAGAATACAGATATTATGGACCAGCTGTTCGTGGTTAAAGGGCAATATGTTAATTTGCAAAGTTAACAAAGCAGTCTATCATAACGCAACAACAACAACGAAAATCAGTGATTTAAGTTAAAATATTTATAATTTTAGAACAGTTTATTCAAGTATTTTAAGGCCACGGACATTCTCCCAGTGATCCCAGTCGGGTCAAGTCAGCGAGGTGAGTCTTGAGTTGTTCCTGTTTAACTTACAGAACAATCGTCCTATTTCAGCCGATCATTTCAATGGTAGACCTAACATTGCTTGCATTGATTTTTTCGTAATCATCTTAAATAATTAATGTTAAACAACTATTAAAACCATTTTTTAGTTGCAGGGGATGTTCTGCTAATAACAGGCAGAACATTTGTAGACATTAGTGAACTGATATATTCTTATGAAACCAATCAATATCAACCAAACATGTCATTATCATCAACGGAGATGAAATGTACCCACGATTAGAGGATGACTCTTCAACTGAAACCTTCTTCTTACTTTAGTTAAATATGCTGAATACGGACAAATAGGGACCACGACAGCAGGTTGTTTGCTCAAAGTTAAATAGTTTGGCTGAGTAAAGATTTACAGCCACTTAATAATGATAATAATAATAATAATAATAATAATAATAATAATAATAATGCCTGGCTGGGATGAGGTGTCTTCTTCGTAAAGCTGCTTTGGGAAGCAAATTAGAACTCCTGAAATATCAAACAAGCCTTTCATAGCGTCTTAGTGCCGAATAAGTCGAGTGTCCGCGAACGTGCGCTCGCGGAGGAATTGGATCTGCTGGAGTGCGTTTGAAGTTGTGAAATCACGGCGTGGCCTCGGTGATCCTCCTCTCCTGATACAAAGACGCAGGCTTATGCTCGACTCGGCTCTATTCAATACTTTTTTTCAGAGCATTCTGCAAATGAACATCTTGTGACTCATATCGCCCCCCCCCCCCCCAAAAAAAAATACACACCATGCATCTTTAAGGAAGGAGAACATGAAACACTTTGTGAATGTTATGCTCTCTGCTGTTCCACTGCCTCGGCTTCCCTCCAGTCGTTTCAAAACTGCGGTTTCATAACTGTGGAATTCTCATAATTATGCCAAATTGCAATCACTGTAATTACAGAATTATTGGGCTTATTATTAGACCGAACATTCCCCACTCTGGATGATTGTGTCAGCACTTGATTCAAGGACTGGCAGAGACCTAATTCCAACTGCTTGTTTCTCTCCTCTCTGTCTCTCACATATAACCAGGACGTAAATCCACATTTCCTTTACCATCCCCTCTCTCCTCACCGCTTAATGATCGTCTCCTTACTTTCTCACCATCAGGTTTGCAGAGCTCATCCTCCTCTCTCTCTCTCATCTCGCTCTTATCATTTCTTATTTAATTTTTGTAATTATTTCTTGTCATAACTATCCTGTCTGTCCACCCGTCCGTCTTGTCCTCCCCCTCACATCGCTCATCCATCTCTCACCTTCCTCATCCTCTTAATGAGCGGAAAAATGTCGTCTCTCTCTGCTCCAGATATGTCAGCAATGTCTCCCGACACAGTGAAACATTCATCACACAACACACAGCAGACAGTGCATCCCCTCGTCTCACGTTCTCCTGAGGACAGTTTGATCATCTGATCAGGACCAACACCACTTGTTTATTTCCTTCCTTTCTGTCTGCAGAATATATATATATATATATATATATATATATATATATATATATATATAGAAGGAATGGGGTGTTTAGAATAATGCATTGCCACCGTGAAGCCCTTCGGTATTGTGTCAGCACTTCCACTGGGATTCAACCTAAAGACAACAGTCATTATCTCGTTAGATGCAAAACAATATGTGACGCGCTTCTTCTAGATCAGCTGCAGATGAGCACATTTGCTTCCTTAATCACGATTACACCAGCGACAAACAAGCTTAGGAGCGCAAAGCCACTGCACACGGAAAGTAAATGATGACATACGCAGCGAGACAAGAGACTATGCAAGACACGGAATCCTGCAGTGTTAACAGTTACAGGTCCAGTATAGACTGCAATAGTTCTGTCTTGCTTGCGTGCTTTTCCACTGTTGGTCAAGCGGGTTAATGAATGCCCCGCCATAGATACCTGTGGTGTAGGCTTTGATTCATCGTTCAGCGTTGACAGCACGAACGACTGTATCCATTGTAGCACTCTTTCCACACAAACCTTTCCCATGGAGATCTAATGGATTAGCTGCAGGGGGGAGGATAGCTAATAAACATCTGCTTGGAGGTGTCAGCTGCTCAGAAAAGGCCGTCGTCCAACAGTGTCGGACACCTGAGAGGACGGGAACAGAACGTCTGCTCAGCCTCTTCAGTGAGGTGTGAAGCTGAAATCAATCAGCAGAGGGCACTGATGGCACAGAGAGTGGAAGAAGAGAGGAGAGACAGTAGCATGGGGTTATTAGAGGGGGGGGGGGGGGAAAAGGAGAGTAGAGGAAAGAGAAAAGATGTGTACAGAAGAAGGGATGAAAGGTCTGTGTTGAGGAGGAAAGGGAGGACGTAAAAGAGGGAGAGAATGATAGTTAAGGAGAATAATAAGAGGATAGATAGAGAATGGAGGGATACAAAAGAAACAGAAAGGGAATGACAGGAGGAGAAATGGGCTGAGAAGTAGAGGAGAGCGAGAGAGAGAGAGAGAGAGAACACAGATGTGGGAGAGGGAATGAGGGACAAGGAGAGGCAAGAGTGTTGCTATCAGGACTGGGTGGATGGGTGAGGACTGATCTCATGATAAAGTGATGTTGCATGTAGTCCCACAAAGCAAAATATTAATACTCAAAAAACAATTACCAACCCATCTGGCTAACTTTTATGGAGGAGTGGATTGAGCAGCACCCACCTGCTGAACATATGCAGCGCTACGTTCTCACAATGTAAAGAGCCAAATCATGAAATTAACATAACTCGAGCCTGTGATGAAGACAGGAATATGCGGTTTGTAAGATCTCCCTGGGTGTTTATGAGACATTGTGACGTCTGTCCACTGTGAACACTATCATCCCATTGCAGGGCATCGCTACCGACATGAACTCAAGCTGACAGCTGCTGTTCTCTCTCCACCTGTCGAGTCTGGTGATGTTGGAATAAATGGCTAAAAAACAAAAAGAGAGCGCCTGCAAAGAGAGCTATTTCTGACCTCAGAAAAACAAACAATAAATATGTAATAATGCACAAACACCAGGAAGAAACATTCCTCTCTCTCTCTCTCTCCCCCTCTCTCTCTCTCTCTCTCTCTCTCTCCCTCCCTCTCTCTCTCTCTCTCTCCCCCTCTCTCCCCCTCTCCCCCTCTCCCCCTCTCTCTCTCTCTCCCCCTCTCTCTCTCTCTCCCCCTCTCTCTTTCTCTCTCTCTCTCTCTCCCCCTCTCTCCCCCTCTCCATCTCTCTCTCTCTCTCTCTCATTAACAGTGGTGTAAAACAAACTCCCTGCTACCTCGAGCACACAGTCAACATGTATATACAAATTATAAATGGTGATTATGCAAACCTGTACAGAGATAACATTAGAATAACACAAATAATATAATTTTAATATGTAAATATATGAAGATGATGATGGCTCATTAATTCACAGTTTAACACTGAGATGACCCGGTCCTGACTGAACGAATGACTGCAGGCTAATGTGTTGGTGTCACATTACAAACAATAGGCAGCTAACAATAGAAGCTAATAATGTTTGTCCCGTGCTGACTGACACTACACTATCAGCTGACAAATGTCTTGTGCTTAATGGAAATGTAGCAGCATTAACTGGCAGCTTTAGCAAAAGGAAAGGTCAGTTTGTATTTGTATTTATTTATTATAATTCTTATTCACCTTTGTCTGTATCAGAGAAGCCCGCGGCAGCTGCAACTATTTCAAGAACACAAATGAATGAATGTGTCCCGAGGTGTGAAAATGTATTCTTCTCAACATATTTGTCTCATTGTCTCAAAAGAACAAATCATAATGTTGCCAGCAGGTCATTGTTATTTGTTGCTGCCTGGTTTCCAAAGATAAGCATAAAACGCTCATATGCACGTCAGCTCAGCATGAGATCAAATGAATCATTTTAACTTTACTTTGAGGTTTGATGAGGAAGGAATTTGTGTCTTTTTCTCTCTTTTTTACTTTTTTAAAGTCAAGTAAAATTAAATTCAGTTTAGTTCTGTGTCAGAACGAAGAGAATGGTCAGGGTAAAGTTATTACTTTAAACTGGTTATGAAACGGTCTCAATATAATACTGATGCCTCTACGACCTGCATAAGCACACCAGACCATACGCGAGAACATTGGCTATTTCTATACTGTTATTTTTAATGCTTGTCATCGGGTCTGATTCACAAAAAAAGGCGAAACAAGTTCCGGCATGCAGGATCACCAGAAACTACTTCAGCTCAGACTCCCCCCGGGAATATCATTAGTGATGTATTTCATCATAAATCATGAAGCCTTGAAACAAAACAACACTTTCTGATATTTTATTGTCTGAAGATGATATTTATTAAGATTAAGATGCCGACATCCAGGACACCGTCTCTGCTTATCACATTCTTTAGTTGTTTCATAAAGCACTCTGGTGAACATTTGTTAAATTCTTATTAGGCGTAAATGTAGATTAGAATATGATTTATCTCTCACACGAGAACGTGAACATCAGTGTTGCAGCTCCTCCTGCAGACAGCTCTCTACAATACAAATGAATTAAACCTTCAACCCCCATTCATCCCAACACACACACACACACACACACACACACACACACACACACATTCACCATCCAACCAGAGCTGCTCTTAATCGTGTTGTCTCACGACCAGATCCTCTGTGTGTGTGTGTGTGTGTGTGGGCTAATGCATACTGTATGTATCACGGTATTATGAATCACACTCTGCATCAATGTGTGTGTGAGTGTCTGTGTCATGTGTTATGACACTATGAATAATATTCAACGTGATTTTCTCACCGTGCTGACATTATAAATAAAATATCTGGTGAATTGCTCAGTGCGAGTGTGTGTGTGTGTGTGTGTGTGTGTGTGTGTGTGTGTGTGTGTGTGTGTGTGTGGTTCGACACTATGTATAACTGTATAACACACTAAGCCTCAGCAGAATGCTCCTGATGTTCGGTTCTTGCCGAGCAGAGGCAGCGGCAGTGAAAAGCCTCAGCGGCAGACTTAACGCGTTACGTCCTCCCGGTTTGAGAAAGCTAAGCTCTGCTGACACTGTGTGGGCTACAACATCCATTGGTAAAACAAACAAAAGCACAGTCGGTTTCTCCAAGACATGCAGGAAAACACACGCCCAGTCTTCCATCGCATGCTGGAAGCTCATCGCCTCAGCACAAATAAAATGACTGTAACTGCACTTTTAACTGTCCTCCTCTTAAAATGGAATCCTTTCACATAACTCAGATGAACATGTTGTTACATCTCTTATCGTGTTGCGTCGACCTTTTCTCTCATTAGTGGTTGTTTGTGTTTGAGTTCAACGCGAGCACCTCTCTCTGTTAACACAAAATGACAACTCATCATATACAGCAAATTACAGTTCCTTTAAAATGCTGATGCATGCACGCAAATGGTTCAGTCAGCCAATTCACAAAACAAATAACGCAAATACAGAATATTAAGGAGTCCTTTAAAGCTCACGGAAGGAGATGAGATACATTTGCTTTGGCTCAGAATACTTTTTGTTTCCGCCTTTTGGGTAGTGTCTTTACGCTTTAGATTCACGAATGGTTAACGTCGTTAAACGCTCGCTGTTGACATTTCTTCAACGTATCGTCGTACAGATATCTTATAAAAAGTCGCTCGTCATTTCTCGTGCGTTTTCCTGCAAAAGGATTGGTTAGTGCAACACGTGGTTAACGTCGGTAAACGCTGCCAGTTAGCGCTGTTACACCTGGTTAACGCTGCGAAGCGGTGGAGGTTACCTTTGTAACATGTGGGTAACCTGGTGAAATGGTTCCAGTTGACGTGGTTAAAATGTCACATGTGGCTAACATTATTAAATGGTTGCAGTTAGCGCAACATATGCTTAACGTCATGAAACGATGACGGTTAACGTTGTGAAACATGGTTAACTTTGAGACACAGTCGCTGTTTAGGCAAGGAAAGTACTACTATGGGTTGGCTTAAAATAAATACGCTTGTAAGGTAAGCAATGTACGTAACGTCCCGACTCTGTGGCATAGCGGCATGTGACATACCGTCAAAAGGCATACCATCGTAACACGACACGAACGCTGGTCCCCTGAGTAAAAGTCCTGTGTTTGTTTGACCCATCCAACAACTCTTTCACATCCTTGAAGGACTTCTCACTCTTTATACTACGTCCGTTACTCTGAGCGTCTAATGATGCCATAATAAAGCCGAGGTGCATCTCATTCAGACACTAAAGGGTGCAGAGTGCAGCAGTATCAAAACGCCGAGGGCCACTGCCCAAGCATCGCTATTTGACACCTTGGGAGTGGAGACCAGACCGTGTGGTCATAGCACCCCCATCTTGTGCCGGTCACTGTCATGTTTGAGCTGACACAGAGTGCAATTATCTTTTGCCAAAATATTGTCAAAATGTGATCAAAGAGCTTGAGAAATCACATCTGACACATGCGTACAAGAATGCTTTTCAATGAACACAGCAGCGCAGCTAAAAGGCCGAGTCAGGACCCCGAGGTGGATGGTGGGCAAATTAAAATCTGCCCCCGCCCCTGCATCTTTGTGCTGATGGTTAATATCACGAGTTATGAAGGTGTCAGCAGTGCTTCCCTCGGTGTCAGGTGTGTTAGTGAAAGAGAGAAAGATGTATGATAGTGGAGAGAAGTGCACGGGGGCCAGCGTGTTTGTTCTCAGTCGGTGTGAACAAACTTCACCCCGAGCCAATGGAGCCTTTCCAAGTTTCATGTGGGGGACAAAGTACACAACCTGAATTCACTCAAGGCCGCTGAGCCTCGGCGCTGTCGTTTCCAACTGAATCCAAAACACTGAAGAATGAAAAAACATAAAACACACGGTATGTTACAGAGAGCAGCGGAGCTCGAGGTGTCAGCGAGAAGAGAAGCAACATCACACAACAAAAGACTTCGGATACACACTCTGATGACAAAATGTATGTCACGCGAACCTTAGCGGACCCTCGTGGACGCGAAGACTCAAAGAGGACATGAATGGCTGCACCAGATTTCATGGCAATCCATCCGATAGCTTTTGAGAAATTTCCGTTCCGAACCAGGAAGTCAGGTGATCACTGATGATTACATGGCAATCCAGAGACATCATTTCCACTGGAGGTCGGCTGGACATGTCTCCTGATTCCTCCACCCCCCCCCCCTCCTGTTGGCAGTTAGATTCACTCACAACAGCCTTAAGAGGAGCGGTGAGTTATTTATGAACTTCATGGCCCTGAGATTTGGCCTCTCATGATACAAACAGAGTACTGCCTGATCCGTGTTGTATCTGCAGTCTGTAGCCCACTGCAGGAGACACCTCCGGGGCAAAACACTGTTTTTCATGCACTGGTCAATTTTGAGATTTTGGGTTATTTTTTATTTTGCTTCCATAACAAGTCTTCTCCCACACTAGACACAATACACATTGTTATACTTTGTCTATTTGCATGTGCAGATTCCTCCTAAATTCACAAAGTTTCCACTACATAACGCCTCATTTGAATATTTAAACGTGAATTTTAAGAAAACTTGTAAAACAAAGTTTCATGGTGATATCTATTAGTTATACTTTACCTTATTCACCTGCAGTGTCTTTAAATGTCTGTAATTTTACAAAACATATCTTTAAAAAGCTGTTTAAAAAGCTAAATAAGGTTTTGTTTTATTAAATAAGATATTTCCTCATTTGCTTATTCAAACATAAAGCTTCAGAAAACCTGCAATAAAAAAATGTATTGCCTTAATTTATGCTATTCACCTGAGTGTCCCCTTTACACCTGAAGATGTTTAAAAAGACAAAAGTGGTGATCTGACCAGAGCATCATGGGGTTTTGTATTGAATGCAGAGCAGCTGAGCAGAGTGGGCAGAGATGCAGAAAGTGTACAATATGAAATCTTCACCAGATCAGAAGTGAGCTAGTTTATCATGAATGATTCAGTCGCTGCTTCGCCCACAAGTCTAATTCAAGTCAGCTGCAGCTTGACGTGGTTTTACAGACGCTTGTGTATCGGATTTTTTCCTTAATATTTTAGGAGTTTCACGCCGAGACGATGTATCCGCCGTCTGAAAAATGGACCACTTAGGCTGATAAAATGACTGCTGGCATCAAAGTGAAACGAACTACTGATTAAAGTTATTTTGCACATTTTAGAAGAAGAGAACACAAAAGAACCAATTCATTAATTTCTCGCCGCTCAAAAAGAAAAAAGCATCTTTAGAACAGCAGAGTTTCAAGCTTAAATGTGATCAATGTGAGACATGATATTGCAGAAGACAATAATTTAAATGTACACACAATAAACAAGTCACGGCCGATTAAAGCTGATACAGATGGGAACTAAAAGGTGGGAAGTCAGGAAATACATGTAGAGCTGCAACAATTATTCAACTAATTGATGAGTTGACAGAAAATAACCAAAAACTATTTTGATAATCAACTAATCATTTTTCAATCATTAAGTAGAAATGCTAAACACAATCTCATTATTTCAGCTTCTCAAATGTAAAGATAGTATTTATATTTTCAGTCAGGATGCATCTGAATGACAACTTAAAGTAATACTTATAATTATTATGTGTATATTAGAGAGCAGAGGAAGTGTTTTAATTAGTCAGGTTTTGTCCAAAAATGTCTGTGTTTGGGTCGTAGTGAGCACACGACTGAATGAATGGGACTTGACTTATACTGCATCAGTTGTGTGAGAGTTTGCAAACAGATGTTTTGATCTTTCGCTGTTGTTAATATGCGCCCCCCCCATTTCCTGAGGAGTCGCAGTAGAGAGAATGCAAGTTTTAAGACACTTTGGCTTCACTGGTCATAACGGGAGTATCCAAAGCTCATAGGTGGGGGTCAGAACATGGATGGGCTGGTGAATCGAGAGGTTTGCCTTTCAGCTCACCTCCCTCTTCAGCCAGACATGGTCGGGTATAACGCCCGCATCACTGCTTAGGCTGCACCCAAACCGCCAAAGACACCAAGATACTTGAACTCCCTTTGCTTGGGGAAGTGACTCACCCCCCAACCCGGAAGGTCCCAATCCACCGTTTCCCAGCAGAGAACCTCAGACTTGGAGGTACTGACTCTCATCGCTCTGATGGAGCCAACAGAACCACATTGTCTCTGCTGGATGTGGTTAAGTGATCCACAAATGGAGATTTTATGGGTGGAGTATTCCTTTAGCGGTTAAATCCTCGCTGTAGAAATGTCTCACTGTGAAACTATCACAATCAAAAGAAACCGAATAAACTGCTGGCCATTAACTGTTATCCTGCCCTTGTTATCAGCACTAATACAGTAATTGTGGAAACAGAAGCTGCAAAAGTGAATCTTCCAGAGTCCCCGTGCTGTGACAGGAACATGTCACCCGAAGAGGCCCGAGGACGGAATTAAACTGAGCCGTGACAAATGAAACGAGCCCGGAACGGTGGAGCAGCGGCGTTCCCTTCAGGCAAACACAGAGGCGTCAAACACACAATTATAATCCCCACACTTGCTACTGACGAGCTCAACGAGAATAAGTCAAATCATTTACATATGAATTCTGCATTCATCAAAGCATAAACCCGTTCCCAACGTCGACGATACACGGCCGTCAACGATCTTCGTACACAACAGGAAATGTAGTTTAGTCGATGTTGAAGTTAGTTAGTTAGTATTCGTGCTACATCTTGTCACATAACTTTAATCCCCCCCCCCCCCGCCAAATATCTGAAGTCCTTGGGACGTATGTATTGATCCTGAGACCTGTATCCTTAATGAAACTACAAAATACAGTCAAAACTCAATCTTTCATTTCATCTCAAAGGCAGAACTAAGCGTTGTCAATGTCTGCTTCTTTAAAAATTGAAAGATGTTTTAATATGTTTGTATTTGGAAGCTGTTTTTATGGTTAAACTGTTGAGGTGAGACATCTTTATACAAGCTGTTGAGGTTTTCAATCTGAGCTGCACACGTTTCATTTCTCAGACTTGTGTCGCGGACGAAGGAAAGCAGAGGATCTCTCAAACACGAGCTCTCGCTGCAGTCATCACGCAGGTCTTTTGTTTTTGTATTATTCCTTTAAGTCTCACGGAGATACATCGCTATGAATTTTAGTGCTTTTTGGAAAATTGATTCAGTGACAACATGATGTTCCCAGAAAAAAGAAATGAATTGTTTAAAAGTCCAGCAGAGCCGTGGCAAAAACAGATGCAGAGATGAGTTGCAGCTTACAGATGAAATCCTCTGGAATCCGAGCGCAAGCAGACAGAAAACGTAATGCTGGAGCTGCTTTATTACTCATAACTCTAATCCAACCCAACAACTACACAAGATACCCTCTGGGCTGCGCTCCATATGGAGCATGACTCTGTGGTTCCTGTGCAGCTGAGAGGAACAGAGCACCAACACTGTCAGGGTTAGAGGTTCAACTCCTATTAGAGATAGCCAAGGTAAGCACACACAAAGGGCTCGGGAGGAACGGTTATGGCACAGTGTGGATCTGTGTTTTTCAACCTGGACATTATTTTCACATGTTTTTGTGTCTAAGTGACAAACGGGGACGACTATTTTTTTTTGGTCCGGTACTGGAATGCAATGCATTTGCTCGGGGCAACTCACCATCAATGTACGTCCACTAAAAGTGCTTGTTTTTTTCTCCACTGTCAGGCTCAGATCGTTACTATAAGTGTCTGACAACATTATGGAAAGAACCAGAGAAATAAAAAGTAAAACGTTTTTCTTCAGTTTTCTGTTTTCTATCGTGTCATGTGACTTGTTGCCGTCAGAACACAAAAGGGGGGACGTAAGTGAGAGCTGGAGAGAGGTGAGCTACTGTTGAGTTTGTTGTGTTGCGAGTACAGAAAGTGTAGCTTAGATTCATCTAAGAGACGTTCAATGTCACGGCTGGAAATGTAGCTGATTTCAGCAATGTTGATGCAAGATTTTAGACCGAGACTTCTCACAGCGAGACGGACAGAAAACAAAAGACAAAGGTTATACTTCTCTGGAGGGTCCGTTCCACAATGCAGTGAGACAGAATCTGAGCTTGTGAGTGGCACAAAGCACTCGTAGTGGATGTACATTGACGGTGCAGAATAGCCTCCAGCGTTTACATTGCAGCCCATTTAGTGGCTGCAGCCATCTCCCTTCATGGAACAATTTGCAACATTATCAGACGATTAAATGGGCGTTATCAGTGGTTATCGTTAACATTCTAATGCTTCAGATGTGCCAAACGACCATGTTGTGAAAGTTTAAGTGAAACTCAACGTTGTAAATTTAAACAAAACAACTTTAGGTCAAGGCAACAAATGGTTAGGTTCAGGAAAAGATCGTGTTATGGGTCCGAATAAGTAAAATGCGTAACAAAAGTTTGACCTTTGGTTTTGCACAGGAAGGGATGCAGAGAGGTTTTGAGGTGTGTTAAGATGGTGCAATCAGTGTGAGGCTACTGGATGAAATAAAGGAAAGTCAAGGCGATGCGATGAGGGAAAAAGACAAAATTATAACTTCTTCTTCAGCACCTACTGTTTACCTTTCGCATTAGTTTGGGTGACAATTCATTACGATGAGTGACACCTTTGGATGCAAGAGTCTGAGAGAGGGGGGATACAATTATTCTGCACCCTTGAGGCCTGCAGCTTTAAAGAACCAGCGACTCATTAAAGATTAAAGCAGGTCTTCACACAAGTTTCCTCGCAGGTGAAAACAGCAATCTCAGTATCTGATCCAGAAAAAGATCGACATGGCAGCAGAGAATGTTCCACATACCTCTCTCTTTGAAATTATATATATGCAATTAGCTGAGAAGGCAAAGCTGGAGACAGGGAGCGGGGCACAAGCGCCCTCAGGCACATTACCAACACATTGTGTATTTCCTATGCATCATACATGACGTCTCGCTCGCTCTCCCCTCATTTAACCTTCTTGTTAATGTGTTTCAGGGGGAGCATGGCGGTGGCGGTGCATCAGGACACCATCACCTGTTCCTCAGTCCAATGCCTTCTATACCGCAAGAAGCTCTGCTCGGAGCCCCAGGGGCTCGCTGAGGGTTTAACTAATGAACAGTAGATTTATAGAAGTGCATGATGAGCACTTTGGATGTGAGAACACAGTGGAGACAATGTCTGAAATTGTCATATTGGTCAAAGCATTTGTTTTTCTACTAAACCAGGGAACAGTGAATTTTGAAACACTTCTACCATAAGTGGGGCATATTAGACCCACAAAATCACTCACTCGTTCATGCTGTCATGCTGACACAATGTGGGTATCAAAGGAAGCTGCGACAGAAACTCAAATGTCTTGTTGCAGCCAACATGTTCTCACTTCAAACTTGTCTAATATGGCAGCTTGGCCTGTGGCTCTATGCTTTAAACGTTGGCGCTCTAGGTGACCCTCTAGCATGCGTTATGCAAGTGTCAATTTATATTCATTACATGCGTTTCTTATTTCTAAATTAGCTGCCATTTTTACAGGAAACAACTTCAGGTTTACAACAAGACTGCTCGGTTAAAATTAGGAAAGCAAGAGTTAAGCAAGCCTGTAATATACATGAATGGGAGAGTCGCTACATGTTCAGGTCACGGTCTCTTCCTATCGCTGCCTTTAGTGTATCACTGCAATAGAAATAAGTGGAGAGGTCATCGGTACGGTACACGCTTATGTGACGTTACACAAGCGTAACGTCACATAAGCGTAGACTCAACATGTACTTTTGGTATCAGGCGGGACACTAACAGCAGCCTGCTTAGTGAAAGTCCTGTGTTTGTTTGAGCCGTCCACCACGGCTACCTCCTCCCTTTGGAGGACTTTCTTGCTTTTTATACTTATTATACCACAAAATGTTCAATAACATAATTATACCAAGAGACTTTCAATTTTCAAACCGACAATGGCAACATTTTATCCTGGCCACTGGGCCGCTCCAGCTGGACTGATTCCAGCCCAGCTGTTCATGGGGCTGACTAATCGCTGAAGAATGACTGAAGTCTGTCCAATCAGGCCACTTTATGCATTTGGACTTGAAAGGCTCCTCTCAGCAGGTTTAACTCAGTCAAACTACAGAAAGTTACTCGCGATGACTAATCGGGCTCCAGAAATGCCAGTTGTTCAAATTGATCAAATTGACCTAAATAAACTAATTGAGTCCAATTTTTAACAAACATGTAGTTAAAGTCTATTTCAAGAGGCACATTATAAAGACCTTTAATGGGTATCTGAAACAACAAAGAATATCTTAGATCTGTTACATGGAAAGATGTAAAGGAAGCTGGGTCTTAGTCAGCAAAGTGTGAGAACAGTTCAACTTCTTGAAACAGGCCATAGTGTATTTCTAACCAACCTTGTACCAACCCATGTATCAACTACTATGTAAACTAATGTACCTTGTACTGAGACGACAAGACTCCGTTTCAGTTTACTTCTAGTATTATTTTAACCTGTATCGAATCGGATAACCTCGATCTCTTTTGCATTGATGCCTCAGTACAGCAGAAGACACAACGAAACACAGACAAGCACTTACAAACACCATCAGAAAGAATCACATCCATCTCTGAAAAGGTCCAATACCCCAAGACATAGACCGCATATTGTATAGTATCTTGCTATAGTATGGAGAGTAGATATTATCCAGCCGACTAGATTTACAGAACAAGACTTTCAGTGATTGTTGCTTATCTGCCAAAATAGCCCCCACAGACAGAACAGCATTTAACTGGTAATCATCCTCTTAGTTTCTAGGGACAAAGGGAAATGTAACTCTACTAACACTCCACAATGTCAATGTGAAAGGCTTTAATCTGGGTTAAATTGCAGGTTAAATTGCATCTTAAAACACTTCTCAGTTGTTGTTTTTTTACCGCTAATTGGCTTGAAATGATGAGTCATTTACTGCATTGTCAAGCCTCTAAGCTATTTTGGAACCTGTCTACTTTCTGGTCTGTGCATACTTTTATGTGTGAATATGCACTGTGTTCTGGATGTGTGTGCCATTTCCTCTCTGCTATGTATATATATATATGTGTGTGTGACTTGAGAAAGAGAGAGAGAGACATCTGTGGATGTCCTGCGTCGAGGGACCGACGCGTCCCGCTTGGTTCTTTATCAGGTTCTCAGGGCTTTGATGATGCTCCTGCTGTCTCCTCTCAGCTAAACCCTCTGATAAAACCAGGAGTAGCATAGCATATTGGGAGCAGTGGGCTGCTGAGACACTTCGACAGCCGAGAATCAAACCTCGACCCTCTCTACCCAATGAGCCACGGCCGTATAATGATGTTCTCTGGGGAAGTCTCTTCCTGGTTGACATTTTTATAGGTAAAGGCTAGGCGGGCCCCTGACACTTTTGGCTCCTGGCATGTGTCCCATAGGCCCGTTCAGTAATCCATCAATGTCCCTGGGGTCCATAAAACACTTGTGATATCCAACAATCCATTTGTTAATGAAGAAATCCTTCATTTGGCTTTCTTTGAATATAGGAAAAGCTGTTTTTACATAACTAGTCGAAGACTCAAGACTCATGCTGACAACCAACTGACCGTACAGCAGGAGACTGAATCCCTCCTAATTGCAGAGGTGTTGTTCTGTGTCAGATCCTGAGCTCTAACTTCTCATGAGGTGAGCACATAAAAAGAGCAGCAGGTATCAATGAGGAATCACATTTTTATTAAGGTAAGGTGTAAACATGCCTTAAGCAAGGGCTCTGAAAGAACAACCTTGCCATCGTGTTATTTGAGTCTGTTGTATGATGGCCTCTTGTGAACTTCAGTGATAGCAAAACTCTGAAAAATAGCTGACTAAGAATGGAAAAAGGATCGCTGATCCCTGATTTACCGGATAGCGAGAAGGAGTTCATTGTGGGACACGAGTCTCTTGACCCGTGAACTTTTCCTTTTATGACGATAAACATTAGTGGCTAGGCCACCCTGTCATTTATCTGCTACCACTCTCATTTCCTTCAGAAGGTCAAGGATAGAAACGCTGACTCCCTTTACCCTCATGAGGAAATACAATTTGATCTTCTGTGCACCTACTGCGGATAGGAATACTGCTATGAAACATGCAAAAAGCAAGAAGCATGGAGAAGAAAGCAATGTGCTGGAGCAAGGAGAACATTTAATCCACGAAAGAAAAAGAAAGAAAATACTGAAGATAAATGGAATGCAATATCATCAAATTATCACAAGGATGGATGTGCATCATAGCACATGCTTAAAATCGTGTGTTTAAGGTGTAATAGTCGTATAGACCAGGCTGAGTAAGTGTGTATACTCTTCAACAAGTCAAACACCACAAAGTGTCTGAAGGCCAGAGATAAGCTGCACAGACTGCTCCACAGGAAGCAAACTAAGTGTGGCAGAGAATCTTATTTTCCAGTCCAGGTGCTCCAGTCTATTGGATCATGGACCTGGTGACACTGCTGACCGCTCAGAGATCAGCAGTAGAGCCTTCTGATCCAGTCACGCTTACAGAGGGAGCCTCTACTGGGAAGAGAAATACAAAAATACAGTTGAACAGCAATTGGTTCCCACCGAGGAGCTAAAGAAGTGGAACCAACCTGATGAAACAGGTACGTCTTCGGCTCAGCATTCAGTTTCCTGTTCCCTCCCTCAGGAGAAATTAGAAGCACAATCCGATACGGATACCCTCACCTGCTGGTGTACTCAAAAACTGCTGAATTCCCACTGCTGTACTTTGTTGTCGTTTTGTGAAATCATCCGATTGCAATCCGACTGCAGCAGCTTACTGTTCACCTCAGGCGGCAACCTCTGGTTCTGCCGAGTGAAGTGTCTTAAAACTTGCATTCTGACCACCAGGGGGCGACTCCTCTGGTTGTATAGAAGTCTATGAGAAAATGACTCTACTTCTCTCTTGATTTATTACCTCAGTAAACATTGTAAACATGAGTTTATGGTCTCAATCTCTAGTTTCAAGTCTTCTTCAATACAGCATGATGTTCATTTAGTACATTATGGTCCATTTAGAGTCACACAGACCATAAAGCAGGGTATGCTTTAGGGCGGGGCTTACTGTGATTGACAGGTCGCTGCCGCTACCAGAGCTGTATACGGCGTCTCTACGTCACTCCTCCGCATTCCAAATATGGTCATTGATGTTCATTGGTTGCAAAAACACCAACATGGCGACGACCGTAATCCATATTGCGACTGCAAAATCGACGAACTCAAGACTTTAAAACGTCCGTCCACAAACGCTGACTTTGTGCTGACACCGTGCTGTCACGATGACTATGTCAACTTCTTCTATACAGTCTATGGATGAAATACACAAAATCAGTATATTTTGATCTACTGGTATACTTGCCTTGTACCCTATTCTGACTGTATTGATACTTTAAATGTTTCCCTTTATTTAGTTTAGTCTTCATTGATTTTGTGTTGTGTCTTGTTGCATGTTCTTATCTTGATTTTGTTTTTGTTTTTAGCTATAAAATAGTACCATTTGCCGCTGACGTCATTAAAAATATGCGTGCGCATGCTGGCAATAGATGTGCCGTTTTGCCCCAGACATCCAGTTGAGATTCATTTTGGAGATTCATGTTATTTTAGGCATTGTTTCGTTGGGCTACGGCTTAGAAGATATTTGTTTTATTTCGGCAGTATGCTATATCGTATAATATCTGTCGGTCTTATTCACCCCGGTTAGATCCAATCAGAGGCTGGCCTGGGAAAACCTGGAGGGCTGATGTGTCAAGAAGAACAATCTCATGTTGGGTTAATCCCACTGTCGTCTGCCATTTCAAGCCTTTTCATATCAACTAAAAACAGGCTAAAAAGCTGAGGTGATGTAAACGGCCTTGAGCACCGAAAACAGCAATGATGTAACAATTGGCGGATGTGCTCATCATTGCAGCCTGCTGGTGCACTCGACAACCTATGGGATTCCTGCTCTTAACCGTGGTCTACATGTACACTTTGCTGGTGATTCTGGTTAGCGAGAGGGAACACTATGGGGCAGGGGCCTAAATAAAGGCAGTGCTGGGGCCCTGGGGCCCACGGGGTGAGGCTAAAGAGAACAATCAAAGCCAACATTTACATTTCAATATCAGACATCACCAGCTATGTTCAAATAATATGTTGGAACGATCACACATGACGGACAGGTACAGGGAGGAGAGCAGGACACTCATTTAGATACAATGCAGAAGCTCTATGTGGCGCTCCTCAGCCGTTCAGCTGTCTGAACCGTGTAAACCTCTTATCTAATGCACCCAGCAGCACGTCTGCTCTATTGATCTCCACACCTACGACTAAGTGAGGAATCCTGCACGCTGGGTTTTCCACAGCTCAGCCTTATTTCGAGAAATGTATTTCACCGAGGGAAAAGTTTGCTGCACGCATCTTTCTCATTTACTCGTTCGCTCACTCCAGTCCAGGTTAACACGGTAAGTATTATGTGTTTCCTTTGCAAACGCTGAATGCACATGCTGACGGGGAATACAAGCAAAATAAAACAAAATGTTCAACGTAAGATGTATATGTTTCTACGACAAGCAACTTTGTGCAAATTAGGATTGTTCTCTCAGTTGCTGAGTGTTAAGATGAGAAGATTGATACCACTTTCATGTCAGCGTGCTGAATAGCAATCTACTGCCAGCAGCCGGCTAACTTAGCTTAGCACGAAAGACTAGAAACAGGGGAAACAGCTAGCCTTGCTCGGTAACAAAGTACCAAAGGTAACAAAGTCTGCCTTCCAGGACCTCTAAAGCCCACTACTATCTCATGTGTTTAATCCGTACAAACACTGAAGTTAAAACTAACAAATCTCAACTTTACTTGGAGATTATGCGTCGGACTATTTCTTGGCGAGGACCGATAACTTCCTGGAGTGTCCTCTGGTTTCCCGGCAACTACTCCGAGCCGAGACATACTCTGGTATTGAATGACTGTAAAACGGGAACCCTTTGGTTTTTAAAACGTGTTGATCGCGGTGGACTGAGTTTGTTACCTTTGGACTGAGTCACGCTGAGCTGTTCCCCCGTTTCCAGTCTTTTCCTGAGTAAGGGATAGTTTACAGCTAGTCCCTCATTTCCTACATAACGTCCCGCTCACTGTACATTATCCCGCTTTTTACACGGCTTGCTAAAGAAATTAGTAGCTTGATTCAAAATATTGTCTTGAAAAATGATTTCATTGATTTAAAAATGATTGTATTGCTTGAGATAGTCCTCTAGCTGCGTACGGTAATAAATGACTCGGAAGTGTCGTTACGTGACAAATAAATACACGTTGACTTCTCGTTTCTCACGCAGCACAAACGAACGTCTGGTCTCATCCGGCCTTCATAGCTACACCTATAATAACAGAGGTATCTTAAGTACCCCAACGATATCATTTCCTATGTTATCAACGTAATAAATGAACGAGAAAGTATAAAGGTCACTCAGGACAGGAGGGAGCGGAGGTGGACGGGTCCAACAAAGCATCTCTGTCACCCAGGAGACGACTTCGTTCCCCTTTGAATCGAAAAGATCGTCGATTTATTTGTCACGTTACTTGCGTACTTCAGTGACGGCACTTCCGTAGTTATTTTCATAAACTGTATGCATGTAGCGAGGGGAAATTGATACCGTGTTGACACGCAGAAAATATGAAGAGTAACTTTTCGTGAGATATCGTAGGAACCGTTGTATGAGGACACGTAGCCGGGTGAAAGACCTTCCACCTGCTCTTCTGCCCGCTCTGTGCGTCGGGTTCTGCGGCCTTTTTTCTTCCTGGTTCGTGGTTTCGTGGATTTGTTTTTCGTTGGCTACAAACCTTATGGGATGTGAGCTGCTGTTGATCAGTGAAAAACTGAGAAGTGACACGACTGATGATTTGTATTCAGCTGCAGCTTCCAGCCATGTCCTCCGTTACATTCCCCTTTGAGACCAAACACCATTAATCCACACACACACACACACACACACACACACACACACACACACACACACGTAGTCTGTCAAACTGTTCAGACAGTGTTCAATGACATTCCTCACTCATATGGACAAACATGCCAAAACACACACACATTGTGCACATACTTCGTCACCTGCTCCCTCAGCCACATAGACACACACACACACACACACACACGCACACACACACACACACAGGCCACATACTGTGAGCAGTGGCCTCATTTATAACGAAAGTCAGTAAGCAGAGAGAGAATGTAGAGGTCCCAACAGCTTGCAGAGATTTGGAGATCAATCAACACACACAACAACAAACTGGCCCCAAGCTCCACTGGTAACCCACCATGCATCTCTCTCCCTGTCACACACACACACACACACACACACACACACACATGAAAAAGACATGCAGTCCCAACCCCTATGTCATACATGAAACATCACACACAGCTAACCCACATACACAGCTACAGTGATGGGCAGCAGGAACAAACACCGTGATCAATAATAATAACGCAGAGACAGAAACACCGTACTGAAAGTTTAGAATTCAATCATTAAGAGTTAAACAGGAGCACATATTAGTCAAATCGCATCCGGGACAAACATATTGATGATGCTCTTTTTATGCTGAGGTGATAAAAAAAATGAAAGAAAAACAATATTTGGATGAGATGTGATTGTTAACTCCACACGGAGATGTAAAGGTGAGAGAACTGCATCACAGTAAGTTAAACAGATAAAGTGTGTTCCAACCTTTACTTATGAAAGAAAGGTTGCTGGTTCAAATCCTAAAATGTGGAAATATGTGTATTCAATTCTTAAGAATGAAACATTAGATATTAAACAAATACATGATGTGGGTGTTTTTCATTGTATTGTTCATGTTTGTAAGATGGTTTGTCTTTTACCTCGTGAACCTAATTCTGAAACTTAACTTGATGAAAACAAGCGCGTCCCTTGTCATGAATAAAAACATCCTCACCTGCTTCGTTTGACTCAATAGAATGAATTAGTTGAATTAAACAAGAGTCATGAGCTTTATGCACTCCAGACGTGAAAGTTGATGAGCTGGCACTCATCTAGCCAGCTGCTGAGCTAATACAACTTTTTCTCTCTCTGTCTTACAAACACCTAAAGAAGGTTCTGTGACTAAAACAGACAAATCATTTCACTTAAACTACACTTCAGTCACTTTAGCTTCTCTTTTTAGAGAAACTTTTAGAGATTTGTAACCGCCGTTACAAATCAGACATCACCCGACAAATTGCTTCCGGTTAATTGAAGCGCCTGAAACCATTTATTAGCCCCAAATAACACACAGCTGTCTGATCAGAATCTAAAGTAGTGTTTCCATGTTGAAAGGACATGCACATGGAACACAGAGGATCAACCTGTTGTGAAAGCGATCAGCTGGGCTCAATGAGAGAGAGGTTTATATCTCCAAACACCAGCCGAGATGCTTTGTTTACTCACATCGATAAAATCTAAAATGACCAGCTGAGCGCAGAAGAAGAGCTTCTTACTACAGACCGAACACAAACCTCATTCAGAGAGGGTGTGGCTTCCTGTGGACATTCAACAAAGACTTTAAGAAGTAAACTGCAGGCTGAACAGTGAAGGAGGAGGAGGAGGAGGAGGAGAAGGAGGAGGAGGAGGAGAAGGAGGAGGCGGAGAAGGAGGAGCAGAAGGACAAGAAGAAGAAGGAGAAGAAGGAGAAGGAGAAGAAAAAGAGGACAGATGAGTACATGACATGTCAACAACATCAGCAGGAGACAAGCATCATTTCTCTCTGTGAGTGTGTGTGTGTGTGTGTGTGTGTGTGTGTGTGTACACAATGTACACTTGCAGGGACTCACACAAAAACACACAATGTTACACACAAAAACACACAATGTTACACACTAAAACACACAATGTTACACACTAAAACACACAATGTTACACACTAAAACACACACAGCGGCAGCATAATTGGCAGTATTCTCTTTCTCTCTGACACACACACACACACACACACACACACACACACACACATGCACATACCCTTAACTCGTCGCCTGATGACCCCTAAGCGGCACTTGAGTGAGACGGAGAACATCCTTTTTTCTCTTGTCTTCTCTTTATCTTCTTCCTGGTTTCTGTCTTTCTTTTTCTCCCTCTTCCTCCTCCTCCTCTTCTTCTTCTTCTTCTTCTTCTTCTTCTTCTTCTTCTTCCTCCTCCTCAGTCAGATATCAGTGTGAGCCGAGTGAGGGATGAGAGAGCGGCATCGGAGCGTTGGCCGGTCACATGGCAAAGGCAGGAAAGAGAGAGAGAGAGAGAGAGAGTCCTTTTTTCTCTGACGAGGAGAGAAGTGGTTTCACAGTCTCCCTTTGCCTCTCTCTCTCTCTCTCTCTCTCTCTCTCTCTCTCTCTCTCTCTCTCTCTCTCTCTCTCTGTGTGTGTGTGGGAAGTAGTAGTGTGAAATTAAGCTGCCTCCTCCCTTTCTCTCCCCTCGCTCTCTTCTTCATACTCTGCCTCGGTGTTACCTTCTTTCACCTCGCTACCTCCCTTTCCTCCCTCATCCTCTCTTTTATTGTTGTGTCTGTCACACTCTCATAATCTTTCATCCTCTATTTTTTTCAGGAATTTCTTCTGGCTTATTTTTCCTCTTCATCTTTTATGTCTGCTTTTTTTAAATGGTTTGTTATATGCCCACTTTTTATTTTTATGACTCGTCATTTTTTCTTTCTCTTTTTTTTCTGTTTTATAAACAGCTTGTCTTCCTTTCTTCCTGAAGTAGTCCTTCGCCTTTTGAAGTCACACTAGCAGGTCTAGCACTAGCACTGTGGCAGGGCAGCCCTGTCTCCTCTTTCATTCATTCATTCATCCATCCATCAGGGACAGTGCACATTAATCAACATTTTAGTTTCTACCTCACTGTGAATGTGCCAGAGTTAGCTGAGCTGTAGGGCAGGTTATTACATCATCAGTACAGTTGAACAGCAAACACTACAGCACAACACTGTCCAGCATACGACAATACGATACAATACAGTAAAATACATTATACAACAATACGTTACAGTAGCAGATTTATAAAAATATAATGGTGTAAATAAAAGTATAATGGCACTACCTGATATTAGGTAGGATTACTTGTGATTGCAGGTTTGGTTTTTTTGGTCTCTTTAGTAATTACAAAATGTCATTCCCATAAATAAACTAAATTGCACTCTTAATTATGTTTGGAGGGAAAACGTTTCCTCAAAGTCGCAGTTTGGAACAGTTGTAAACTCGTGTTTAAGGTTGTAAATCAACGCTACAGAACTAATTGGATCGGTTCAGAAAATAAAACATCACGATTTGGCTTAAAGTGATTGAAGCAAAACAATAAGAAGGATCTTCTGTCTTTTCATCTGATCCTAACTGCTAGAAGGAGAAAATAAAATCCACTGTGCTACTCAAAGGCTGCCGTCAACATTTAAGGCGGAATGTTTTCTTGAATTTTACTGAATACACGCGTTGACGTCGTGAATCAATCAACACACCTAAAATGTCAACATGGCAACTTTGACCATCCCATCTGTTTGTATTGGCTCTCTCGCATGACATACGCGTTAGTGATGATTACATCTTCAAGCATTTAAAAGAAAATGTATTCAAACTGAATACTCTATTTAACTCATATGGAGGAAAAGAAAGCGACAGGGCGTCGTTCCATCAGCACTACGCCGATGAGCTCTGAGGCCGATCAGTTGGTTGGTTCAACACTTTTGGTGCAGACTGAAATAAACCTTTCAAATATTGGATGGATTGCCATGAAATCTTTTACATATAATAAAGCTCCCGAGAGGATAAAGCCAACTAACGTCGGTGATCACCTTACTTTTCATCCATAGCTGCTACAACTTTTATATTTTTAAGTGACATATCTTGCTTATTTGACGGATCGACACAAAATTTGGTACAAACATTTACGGTCCACAGAGGATGAACCCTCATAACGTTGGGTAATATCAGACGTTGTTTCTAGAGCCAGCAGCAGGTCAAAGCTTTTAATCGTCCAGTGAAATGTCTACTGGATGGATTGCCAAAACATTTGGCAGGCGACAAGCATTCATGGTCCCCAGAGGATGTATTGGGTTGAATTTTAATGGCAGTTTTTGGTTTGGAGTGAATGAAACACAATCCAGGAAGTTTTAAGGTTTATCGGCTCACGACACAAAAAGTTCACGCCAGCAATGACTTTATCGTTTCATCCATCCAGCAAGGTAAAGAGTAGAAATACGGCGTCCACGTTACAAAGTCATTTACCGAGAATATGCGCTTGCATGCATTTGTTTGGCCATTGCATTGCAGAAAAAGTTAAGCCGTGTTCAACTTTTTGCCGGAGCCCAATAGCGCCGATTGACTGACTCCATTCAGATGAATGAGAGTGCTTCGTTCTATCAGTCAAGCTAAAGTGCTTCTTCTTCCTTTATCATCTCCCCCCACAATAAGACAAAATGAATAAAAAAGGCCGTTCTCTTTTCTTCAGTGATTAATTCTTTTATCTATTTTACTTCTTCACAGTGAAAATAATACGACTTGTCTCTCTGGTTCATTCCTCAAACTCTCTCTCTCTCCCTTCTTTGTCACTTTTCTCTGTTGCCATCTCTCCCCCCCCCCCCAACACTAATCTCCACACCGGCGCGTTTTAACCTCCCTCGCTCCAAATCATATTCTGCAGGGCTCCAAATTCTTACAATCTCTCTCTCTCTCTCTCTCTCTCTCTCTCTCTCTCTCTCTCGCTCTCTCTTTCCTGCATCATGTGAGTCTCTCTCTTTCTCAGCGTCATGGTAACAGTGTTGAGGGGGTGGAGGGGTTGAAGGGTATAAGCTATAGCAAAAATGACTGAGAGATCATAGGAGCAAATGGCCGGGCTCGGCAGAGGAAGGGAAGAATAGCGCGATGAGGATGTGAAGTACGAGGGCCGAGGAGGTGGAAGTGTGTTCAAACTGGGGGGGGGGGGGGGGGGGGGGGGAGGGGGGGGGAAGAGGGGGGGGGGGGGGGGAGGTGGAGGAGAATGGCCGAAATGAAGAGGAGATTGAGGAAACGAGGGAAAAAGATGAGGCGATAAAGCGACGTGGAAGAAGACACCAAAGCCGTGAAGGAAGTTGAGAAAAATGTGGGCAACAGATCAGAGAAGACGCTCTCCTTCATTATTTCATATCGTTTTCAATATGTTTTGGAAGGTGTCACAGCATTATGTGCTCTTGCGTTGTTGGCAGAGTCATGCAAGGAAGCAGTTTTTTGAGTAAGAGGCTGAAAGATTTAGCTCAAGTGTGTTACACTCAATGGACCCAAGTCCACACAGCAACGGTCTATTTTAGGTACAACGTGTCTATTTCCCAGCTCGGTTCATTTCATATTCAGAGAATCACTGCAAGAGAAGAGAGGAATCAATATGCCAGCGTCCCTCCATGCGTAGCTTCTGCATCAATTCAAGCCTTCTTTTCATCACATACAGGCTTATACTTTCGTTGACATAATTATTTTTTTCAAATGTTTATTTGGATTGGTTAAAGTCCAAATCAGATTGGTTATATATTAATACATTTCATATTTGGTAATGGGGGAAACACAGATCTGGCTTTGCTGTTCCCTTCGACCTGCAGTCGCAGTTCCGGCGGGAGGTGGAGAGGCTCCGCCCACCTCGCTGCTCCGCCCGGAGTCAACACCGACACCACGCTACTGGAGACCCAGGCCGAATAGCTGGGCCCGCAGGAGGGAAGGGACCAGAACCAGGACTGACTGGAGCAGACTGTCAGACACCTGCTGCAGTAAAACGAGAAGTTTTCTAAAGGGAGTCTGCTGCTCGGAAACACTACCGCTTTAGTCCACAGGGACCGCCAAACTCAACACAAAACTAAAGTTCCTCGTAGTAGCTTTAATGTCACAACTAACCTTTACTGTGTAAAACAAAGATCTTTCTCTAACCTGAACCCAGCAGGGAGAGCCTCATGGAAACCACAAGGTTTAGTTTGCTACGAGTGGATATTTGTTTGCAATATCAGATACTTTTGTGGAAAACAAAAGAAATACCTTGACTGTGAATATTTTATGGAAATGTTCAGTATCAACATTTTCGTGACTTGCCAGATACGTCAATTAACAACATTTTCGTCTTATATTAATAGACAATGAGGCCGGCATTGTTTTCTTTCAAAAACATATTTGTTGATAAATAATAATGGTAATCAGCATCCTGTTGCAACAGGAAACATAACTTTAAGGTGAGTGTGGACATGAAACATAAAGTTTACTTCAGTTTACATTAAAAATTAAAAGATGAAGTTGAAAGCGACGCAGTTGTAGATTTGGGTGTTGACTCTCAGCGGGTTTGGCTGAACTAGGAAATCTGTACATATACATAAGAGTCATCTGATATCAAAATTAACTGTTATTTTCAAATACAATATAATCTTTTACAGTAGAGAAGTTTGCTAAAATAACAACAGTAGTCAGATATTGAGAAACAGGAAGGGCAGCAGGTATGCAGGCTATTTAAAATCATTATGATTCTGATGCCTCATTTGTACGAGTGAACCATACAAGCCACGCACGCCTCCAATGAACGGTCTATTATACCAACGGTTGACAGGGAGCAGCACAGTCGGTGTCCATATCAGCTGTCAATCAAATACCCACCAGACAGAAACCACCACGGAATGATCTCATTAATGAAGAAATAATTATACAGCACAATTACTGGAGGAAATGAAACTGGTAATTGAGACCATAATGACTTGTGAAATAAATACACATATTAAGAAGATGTTGACCTTTTTTTTAATGGGTGCCATCGAGCAGACATTAGAGGAAATGCACACTTCTACACCGGTCAATGTTCTGCTACGGTGGCTACTTCTTGGCTAATTAAAAGTATTGCTCTCAGTCGTCCTGTATTCTCCTGTAGACACTTATCTGCTCATTCAACGCACGTGTAGGCGTGATTTTGTTTGGGGAAGTAACCTCTTTAAATGTGCATGTGGCACCATATCCACGTCAGTGATACGTTCATTTTGTATTAAATGATACAAACCGACTGGACCGTTTTTCTGTGGATGTTCACAACTTTCTGCACTTTCAAAACATGACCCGCATATCTGTGTTCTCTGAGAACTCAAAAAAGCATTATTGTGATGATAAAGTTGTGATATAATGATAATTAAGTCAGAATATCTCACCGATAAATGTACCTAGTAGGACTCTGGATGATACAAAGTTTAGGGAAGCGGCTTTGTGCTGTTCGTCATCGGAGGTGGAAACTCAACATTGTCGGGCTGATTGTCAACACAAATATTAACTGTTAAGAATTCCACCTTTTGGTTTATCTTACTCTCTCGCTGATTTGAGGCTTCAAAATAAGAAAACAAATTAGCGACAGCAGCCGCTGGAGCTTCTTGGATCAGAGTAAACGAGCAGAAGAGACAAACCTGAGCTGCTGGAGATAGAAGCTCCAGCAGGACTTTGAGGGAGATACACGTTTCTATTTGGCATTCCAATCCATCCCCAGCAGAGCAACTGATCTATATTTATCATCCCTTACTGGCAATCTCCTCCATTTCATTTTACACAAGCACACACACACTGTGCATATGATACATACTGTATGTACACACACTTCTGCATGTATACAATAACCAAAAGAAGAAGAAAAAACAATCTAGATCCTTTTTTTCAAACCGTCTTTTCTTCAAACACAAACAGGACTCACACAAGCATTAAGTTGTAAACACACTCTGCTTTTGGCTCTCGTTACTTCTTATCCGTCAGAGACACAGACACACACACACACACACACACACACACACAAATAGTGCGTCACACACATATACACACAAGCACAGTTGTGCGCACATCCTCCGAAAAATTTGCAGGCAAAGAATACACCCTCCCACACACACACACACACACACACGAGCAGAGGGCACTGGAAAAACATCCACTCAAATATCTGCCCACACAACAACACAAACTAAATGTTAAATTGCCTGAGGGGGAGAGAGAGAGAGAGAGAGAGAGAGAGAGAGAAAGAAAGAAAGAATACAAAAAGTCGAAAAAAAGTTTTAGAGAAGTTTTTTTTCTGCCATGCCGTTTATGGTTCGGGTGTGTCTGGACTACTAAAACTACTTTAACAGGGAGGACATGTTCAAAGTCAAACCTCAAACAAACCACAGCCTGTGGACTCCTGAGTCAAAGTAAGACTGTGAACAACCAGCATCGCCTCTCAGAGGTTTATGAGGACGGGAACCTTTAAGGTGTTAATCAATATCTCCCGTTGTCCCTCCAGTTCTTAATCGGTTCCCCGGTAAATCGTTGGGTGATCGATATTCATCACCATCCTGAACTGCTCTGAAGTCAGTATAAACCGTCAACATTCCTAATTGTGATCCTTTTCACTTTGTTACTGTAATATATCAATTGTTTATTATTTGCATAAAAACAATTAAAGAAATAATTGATTGTATTTTCATTTAAAAAACAAACAGGGGTTTGTTCCCCACGTGAAACGTAGATTTATTGATCACATAACTTATGCTTATGTGGTTATTTGAACTCAAATGACGATCTATTTGTAAAGTATTTCACGATTGTTTCCTGAACTAACTCAGTCGTCTTGTTGCCTGAACCTAACTAAAGCTAGTTAACCTAAAGAATATGTTGAAAGGAACGTGTGCAGGTAACGAGCGGAGGTTGACACGTATTGCTGGACTTTCGTAGGAAAATGTACATAAAATGACAAACCTTTGGTAAGATATCATACAAACCGTTGTGTGAGGACACGTTGGCATGTGCTACTGTAGGAAAGCACCAGTAAGAGGAATCGATGGTCACAGAGGTACGTATGTGATTCCAAGGGATCAAATGCTTAGGAACCCGTTCTCGATTCCCATCCCGAGAGGTTTAGTGATTCTCTAAACATCTTCCTCTTAATTCCAACAGAAAGCACTCGGTCACATGATCACAGCTGTAGTCTTTCTGGTGAGGACGGTCTCCATATTTCAGAGCTCTGGTTAATATTTGCTGGGCTGTTGGACTGAAACAGGGATTACCTCAAACAGACAGAGCGGCAGGAAGTTGATCAAAGACATTTAAGCGGAGAATGCAGCTGCATCGTCTTCTGGTTCTTATTAGAGGCTCTTGAGTTATTAATCACAGCGCTGCTGCGTATAGCCGGTGCACTTCATCACCCTTCAACACACTCAGAGAGCAGAGAGCCACTGTAGCGCCACGCTTCTCCACTTAATTGGTCCACACAGCGCAGAGCACGGAGAACAGAAACGTGTTGCGCCGAGCTAATGTGACACACAGCTGTCATAACATGCAGAGGAGTGAATCCTCTGTTGGTTGGTGTGGCTTATAATCCTTCTTTTTCATTCATTCACCTTTGAGTTTGAAGCATGCACCTCTAGTCTGTGTCGCTATATTCCCCGAAATGCTTCACTTTAAGCAAATATCGCTTTAATGCAGGAATCAATACCCTAGCAGTCCAATGCTCGTTACAGAAATCCTTACAACAGCGTCCACAGAGGACAGCAACGAGCCAACATGACTGCTCAGTGCAACACATAATTCAACGCAGCGTGAAAATTTAAGGATAAACAAATGACCACCAACCTGAGTACATTCAAACAGAAGAGACTTTGGGCACTTTGGCCGCTACCCGTCTACGGTTAAAGGTTTTGTCATGCTTTGCTAAAACACTGCATGTGTGTTGTAAAATGTTACCGTGGTTGGAAGAAAGGTTCCTTTCCCTTCGATACTAACTTGTGTGCGCACGTCGCCCTCCTGCTTCTTCACTACATAAAAGATGAACGCAGCACTTTCAAATTCAAACCTGGCAACCTTAACAAGTCGGCTTTTTTTGGAAGGTGTGAGTTCAACTAACACACACAATGCTAACGTGTTAGGCATCTCCCCTGTAAGCCCCCGTAAAGCCAAGTCTAAGCTTGTTTTGTCAGCTCCCTCAGGCCAGCGCAGTAGACTTAATCAGACATCTATAGCTCCAGGTTTTAATGTGCCCTGGACTCCACACAACGGTTTATGCAACACACGGAGAATACAAATATTGATTTATGCAGGGTATAAAAAAAGCAGCCAAATCCTGGCATCCTGTTACATTAACGGGCGTTTTGGCGTCGAACCAGCGGAGGGATTTCTGTTCTATACTTGAAACCACAGTTGGCTCACAAATATGTGAATCATGTCAATTTGAGAAAAGCAAATACAGAGACAAAAATAGTCACTTTCCTCTCCTGGATGTGGAGTAAAGGTAGTAAAAAATAAAAGCACCAAAACTTAAACTGCACCAAAAGTAGAACCCTAGAGGAGGCCTGTTAATGGATACCATCCATCAATAACTTGTATTAACAGGTGATCCTCACACCCAGGTCAACAAAAAGAGACGCTTTGTCAGTGCCCCTTGGCTTCTTTCACCGACGGACTGAGGCACCCTTTAGCATCTGTACGAGGCGCAACTAACGCTAATGTGAACCCATCAGCGTCACGATATGACGAATAAGATTGTGTCCCTAGTGAAACCAAGTCAACGTTGACTTTTTGACCTTACTTCTGTTGCGCAACTTCTGAGCTTTACTAATATCAGTTATTTTACGAACAAAGGTACTTATTTTAACTGAAACTAAAATATTTTCCTTAATCCATGTAGTTTCATCATAAACCTAAAAACTAAGTAAACTTACCTTGGAAATTTATTTTGAAAAGATAGTTGCATGTTACGAGCCATAGTATAATCAAACGTGGCTCTCCTCATGATATATCCAGGCGGGAACCTCAAGTTCTGCCGAGTGAAGTCGATGAGGAAGTGTCTTAAAGCTGCATTCTCTCTAGTGTCCACCAGGGGGCGACTCCTCTGGTTGTATAGAAGTCTATGAGAAAATGACTCTACTTCTCTCTTGATTTATTACCTCAGTAAACATTGTAAACATGAGTTTATGGTCTCAATCTCTAGTTTCAAGTCTTCTTCAATACAGCATGATGTTCATTTAGTACATTATGGTCCATTTAGAGTCACACAGACCATAAAGCAGGGGATGCTTTAGGGCGGGGCTTACTGTGATTGACAGGCTGCTGTCAGAGTCTCTACGTCATTCGTCCGCAGCCCAAATATGGTCACTACCGTTTATTGGCTGCGGAAAAAAACGAAATGGCGACAGCCGTAATCCAAGACGGTGACGGCAAAATGGAAGCTTCAAAACGTCAGTCCACAAACCAATGGGTGACGTCACGATGACTGTCCACTTCTTGTACACAGTCTATGAATATCTCATATAAAGCCAGCAAAAAATTTAATTTCTGTTCTTTACCTGCATACAGTCTTTTCAAAACTGCCATCTCCACATGAAACAACACAGTTAGGTTTAGGCATCAAAATGATTTAGCTAAGTTCGTTTCGGTTAAAATAACGACGGAATGCCGCTACTGAAGTACACAAGTGACGTGACAAATAAAACAACGTTGACTTCTGGTTTCACATGATGGAATGAACAGCGGTGGAAAGATCGCCGTTTGTTGGAACAATCCACCTTCACTCCCACAAACAGTGTGTGCTTTTACGGTCCTTGTTCTTCCTAATCGTTCATAATCACATGAATAAAATACTAAATCATGTTGTGGGACATCTACAAATTACGGCATATCGGTTTTTGGAGGTAAAGCCACGAAGGCTGGATGAGACCAGCCTGAACAGAGAGTAGTAATACTTTAAATACTATAATTATAAATGTATAAGATCAGCAGTTTGCATGTTGGGTTTATTGTATTGACGTTATCGCAGAGTAATTAGGCTCTCTATGAAATCTGTCACGGTGGATTTTAATTACAAAGCTGTTCACTCTCCTTTAAACCTAATGAGGACTTTTTGGTGGGGTCACACATTCCAGGAGAGAGAGAGAGAGAGAGAGAGAGAGAGAGAGAGAGAGAGAGAGAGAAGTTAGTTGCTCTGTCGGCTGTTACCATCACCCTCGTACCATTACAGATCCAGCACACACACACACACACACACACACACACACACAGCATTGTGTGAGGTCTGTGTAAAGCATTAGAGAAGAGTGCTGTGGCTGGATTAACTCTGCTCTGCTCTCATTAGCTTAATCTTCTGTGGAATTGCACACATACACACGAAACGATGATTACTGTTATTTCTGTTCAGCCTCCACACACACACACTAAGTTAAGTACGTATTATACTGAAAACTAGAATGTACTGAACATCACTTCTCATGTGTTCATCAAACGCTAACTTACTGACGTTCTGCTGTCAGCATCCATTTGGTTCACCCCGGACAAATAGAGTAAAAATCTATTTCTATTGAGTAACCTGTATGTAAATACCTCTGGTTCTGTAGAGTGAAGCCAAAGCAGAAGTGCCTTAAACTTGCATACTCTAATAGTGACTCCTCTGGTAGCAAAAAGAAGTCTGATTGTATTGAATTCATGGCCGCGGTCACACTCGCTTTAACACTCCGTGTCATTCACCCATTCACATCTATTCATACACTGATGGCTACCATGCAAGGTCTCCATCAGGACCGGGGATCAAACCCCCGATCCTTCATATTGCAGTACGACCCGCTCTACCTCAGCCACAGCCCATGTGTCTCTCCACATGGTGGATAAACACATGTTTTGTTTATTTAAAGCATAGCCGCTAAAAAAAATGCCATGGTTAAAAAGCAACTTCACATTTAAACACATGATCTTTTAAATTCTTAAAGACTTAAAAAATTAAAGTGTATCAAATACACTCAACAGGACTCAGACAGCAGCGCTCGGCTGTGATCCAGACCCTTTTTTTCATCTTCTCTTCCCTTTTTTTCATCTTCTCTTCCCTTTTTTCATCTTCTCTTCCCTTTTTTTCGTCTTCTCTTCCCTTTTTTTCGTCTTCTCTTCCCTTTTTTCTCCTCGGGACAGGAAGTCTGCGGCAGGAAGGTGACGGAGACCTACGTTTGATAAATTATCTGGATTTTGTCCACATGCAGTCCAAACCTCACCGAGATCCCAACTCAATGCTACACAGACTCAATGCTACACAGGCTCAATGCTACACAGACTCAATGCTACACAGGCTCAATGCTACACAG
>NW_022280031.1:18237940-18238660 GCF_004355925.1 Anarrhichthys ocellatus
CTCAATGCTACACAGGCTCAATGCTACACAGGCAGGCTGGTCTCATCCAGCATTCGTGGCAAAACAAAAAAAATGGGTCCAACAAACAATGGCCGCTGGTCGTTCCCCGTGTGAAACAATAAGTCAAGGTTCATGCTTTTGTCACGTAACTTGTGCACTTTTTCTAAACCTAACCAAGTAGTGCTGTTGCTTAAACCTAACTGAGTTGTTTCCTGTGAAGACGGCAGTTTATTTTGGAAATTGACACCCGCGTGACATCATGATGACTGCGTCCACTTTTCATATGCAGTCTATGATAAAAACATGCCTATAACTATACACTATACACTATATATATATATATATATATATATATATATATATATAACGATATCACTTCAGGGTATGACAAAACGTAAAATGTGTCTTTTCCTTATGCACACATTTCACTTCCCATCCTCATTTCCTGTCTTTCCTTTGACTCCCTCTCTTTTTTGTTTTTTATTTCTGATTTGGGGTCACCCATCTTCCTCTTCCTTCCTTCCTCCTCTTCCTCTTCAGTTTTTGGCAGAAATGGAAATGAGTTATAATCTCAGAGCACGAGGCTCAGTGTTTGTAGACGCCAACACATAAACACACACACACACACATATTCAAAAGAGTGTATGCACTCAAAGCTCTCCTCCCACCCACTGTGTGTGTGTGTGTGTGTGTGTGTGTGTGTGTGTGTGTGTGTGTGTG
>NW_022280031.1:18238670-18238999 GCF_004355925.1 Anarrhichthys ocellatus
GTGTGTGTGTGTGTGTGTGTGTGTGTGTGTGTGTGTGTGTGTGTGTGAGTGTGTGTGTGTGTGTTTATTTTTGTCTTTGTGGCTGTGCTCTCAATGAGCATCTGCATACATGCATGAGGGTGCAGTTGTTGATGCCTGCATGCTGTGTGCATGTTGGCCTTTTGTGCACGTGTACATCTGTGTTCTGTGCGAGTGTGTGTTGCATTTGTCTGTTTTATGGGTTCTCATCTGTGTGTGTGCACATGCAAGTGTGCTCTAGATTTGTGGATGTTTGCCAAGTTATGTGTGTGTGTGTGTGTGTGTGTGTGTGTGTGTGTGTGTGTGTGTGT
>NW_022280031.1:18239009-18261290 GCF_004355925.1 Anarrhichthys ocellatus
GTGTGTGTGTGTGTGTGTGTGTGTGTGTGTGTGTGTGTGTGTGTGTGAGAGAGAGAGAGTCTTGAATCTAGGCCACATCTTCAGATCTCAACACTAAAAACAGCATCACATCAGTGTTGGGATATTTGGAGTCCAAAAGCAGTTCATCAGCCAATAGGCAGCAGTGATGACGGATTCATCCAACCTCTTCCTGTGACATCATCGCGTCAGTCAAACATCAACAGTCAAACATCAACAGTCAAACATCAACAGTCAAACATCAACAGTCAAACATCAAGGCGAACGAGGATCAGCAGCATTCAGAGAACAAGGTTCACTGAAACATGTGAATTAAGTGACCATGTCAAACAAATCTAGTCGGACAAATTGGTGAATCTGATTATTTTGCCTTTATTACAATTGTTCTGATATGAAAATGTGTTTTAAATGGTAATCTTTATTTACTGATAAAAAAGACTTTCATATATTTTTTTATGAATCTCTTGTTTATTAATGATTTATTATATTTCTTGTATTTATGTTCAAATAATTCAGCTTTAAAAAACGATAACATTTAATTATGGTATTACAAAAATAAATAAAATTAAAGCCGAGGTAAAAACGGTGTGGATTGCCCTACAGCACAAAATGACAATGTATTGTATGATAAAAACCTAACTACTAGTTTCAAGTCTAAATAACACTGGTCTGAATAGCCAACGCTTCATGTCTTAAAGCTGCATTCTCTCTAGTGTCCACCAGGGGGCGACTCCTCTGGTTGTATAGAAGTCTATGAGAAAATGACTCTACTTCTCTCTTGATTTATTACCTCAGTAAACATTGTAAACATGAGTTTATGGTCTCAATCTCTAGTTTCAAGTCTTCTTCAATACAGCATGATGTTCATTTAGTACATTATGGTCCATTTAATAGACCATAAATAGACCATAAATATAATAGACCATAAATATATATATATAATAGACCATAAAGCAGGGGATGCTTTAGGGCGGGGCTACACGGTGATTGACAGGTCACTTCCACGGCTTTTTCCAGTCTGGGAGTTGTCTGTGTTCCTTAAAAATGTCGTATTCAACGCTCAGTTGTATTTAGCTCAACCCCATCGTATCACTTCTGGTTACAAAATCACAGGATGTCAACGGCCAGAAACAGACGGCTAAAATGCCGAACTCGAGGCTTCAACACCTCGTCCACAAACCAACGGGTGCACGGTGTCTACGTCCCCTTACAGTCTTAGTTCCAGTTTCCAGGGATTAATTATCCCAGCTGGTGGGACGTTTCTGTTCACCTAACTGTACAATCTGCTGTCCTCCATTTCAGACCCATTTGATATTCACATTAGATATATTTTGATATAATATAATTAATAACATTGTACATTGAAAAGTACTAAATATGAATGTTGGAATTCTGATTGAACCCAGTCCTCTTCCTGTACAGGCTGCCATTTATTATTGTACTCTGTAAATTAAATGATGCTCATTTTAAATAACTGCTCCAGTAGATTCACAGGGAGTCATTGCGCTGTTGGTTAAAGGGTTAAAAAGGTCTTCAGTGAACCATTAAGAGGAGAAGTCAGAGAGAGAGGAGAGAGAGGGTGATAGTGGAGGGATAATAGACGAGAAACCAGGAGAGCAAAAAGGAAGTGGGAGCATCTGAGGAGTGTGTGTGTGTGTGTGTGTGTGTGTGTGTGTGTGTGTGTGTGTGTGTGTGTGTGTAGGTGGATATGGAGGTGAGGGAATCCCAGAGCTGCTTGGCTCTCTTCATTTCTAAATTGAAGAGAGTAGGAGAAAGAGAGAGAAAGCATGCGATTCTTCACTCTGTTCTTCGTTCTTGCACCCTCCAGTGGTCGTATAAGAATAAAGACAGACTGAACAAATCTTCCAAACTCAACAAAAAGCATTCTTTGCTATTCCTTTCAAAAAGACAATGTCTTCTACTGCCAGAGTGACGATGGGGGATTATTATGAGTGTAAATATGTCAAGGTTTGGTTTTCATACGGAAATAGTTTCATTTCAGACTTATGTGACTCCCAGTGACAGTCTCTAAGAATAAGAGAAGACAGCGCAGCAGCAAGCATTAACATACGCCAACAAAAAGCCCCCTGCCATTAGAATACGCTGAAAGATACTGTATGAATGGCACACATATGGGGGCTTTAAATTCCCAATGAAATAGTCAAAGATGAAGCCGAGCAACTTCAGCTTCCTGTTTTCATTTAAATGTTGTGATTTCTGTTTTATTTGCTTCTATAGTGATGGATTGACTGTCTTCACATCGTAAAACGATGACAGCACCAACGGCGGGATTAAATGGCGCGGGCAGATTGAACCTCAGCAAACAGAGAAAGACAAACACTGTGGAAAACCCATACATGAGTAACACTGGTACGTAAACATCGAGACAACGGGACCGGAACACAGATGTTAGTGAGCTGAGGTGGATGTATGAACACAAAGAGGACGAAGCTGTGCTGATAGAGAGATAGATGGAAAACATCTTCTTTCTCAAGACAGTACATTCATTTCTCTCTCTTATCTCCTCTCCTCTTCTTTTCTGTGCTCTTGTTGAACCTTCCCATCATCTCCTTATCTCCCCCCTCCCCCCTCCATCTCCCTCCCCCGTTGCATATCCGTCTGTCCTTCTTCCTTCCTTTCCCTACATTTCCCCTCTTCTCTAAGCGTCCCTTTTGCCATTTCAAACATCTGATGCAACCCAAAAGCAACAGCACCCACTGCTGCTTCAATCCCACAATGCAACGACCAACCACCACGCTTCCCTGGGCCTTCTTTTTTAATAAGTGCACAGAGAAAGAGACGGCAGCTGCTGTGTGTTGTTCCCACAATAACACAAGCGTGATTTCTGCTTCAACTTGTCATGCTGAGCCTCAAACGGTTCCCCTCAGAGCGGAGCTGTGCGTAAGCAGCGCGTGGGTCGAGGGACTGCAGGAATCCTCATTGTACGGCCTACATCATCGTCCCATAGGTGACATTTGGCATAAGAGCAAAGAAATAACAACACTAAAACGCACAAGACAAAATGATATGAGGTGATGATATCCATAAGGAAAAGCAGCCGATAGAAAGAGACGATCTGAAATCTTCAAATACAACAAAGTGGTAAAGATAGAAGTCTCTTTGCAGACTATTTGGAAACCAAAGCATCGAACTAACGGGGACCACAGTGCAGCGGGGATTGACCAAAACAAACTGGGATGAAATTAGTATGAAATGATAAATAAAATAAGATCTTTGACATTTTTTAAAGAAGCTTGATGTGATTTTGAATATGGTTGTGACACAAATCAGCTGAACTGCTGCGATGGTGACTTTATGTGGATCTCCAGTCATCATGAACTTATATGAGCATAGAATCTGACAGCTAGGACAGATGGAAATTAGATTCTGAACAACATAATTGAAGCTGTAATTATTCGGCGGGAGGAGACATTATCGTCTCTTGACCTTCAGCATTTTTGTTGTCCTTTAGCCACAAAGTTGGCGGTTTGATACCCGGCTCATAATGTTGAAGTGTCCTTGAGCGAGACACTGGACACCAAGTTGCTCCCCGGAGGCTTCACATAAAGTTTACCAAAAAAAAAAGGACACATGAAGGGTCGTGTTTGAGCATAAACCTCCTTCTGTTCTTTCTCCACCTTTTTGTGTATTATTTAGTCTGTTTCTGCTCATTATTAATTCATGCTGCAGCATTTATTCATATTGTCTCATTTTGATCACTGACAGTCAGTCACTTTACCAGATCCTTCCAGTGAAATAGCTCTGCAGACTCATATACAGAATGCAAAACTTTGCATTTTATTTCCTCCTTATCTCGACACATATCTCCCAAACTGTATGTTTGACACACTAAACATTGATAAGGACTCAAAAAACAACTTTCCAAAAGGAGCTTCAAAAAGAAAAAAGATAAATGAATTCGGTATTTAGATGAGCTTAGTAGTCAAAGGTGACCTGACCAGTTGGAAACTATTATCATTACAGGTGTTAACAAAAACCTTTTTACATATTTCGTCTTTTATACATCCGTAGCGCATACGTTACATTACAAGCATACTCATTTTAAGCTAAACCATTTATTCTAACCCTCAGTGGTTCTGTTGCCTGAACCTCACTGCGACCACTTCACAACGTTAACCACGCGCACACCTTGAGCGTCTACTACTCAAAAGGCTAAGCGGGAAAATATGACAAGTAGGGATGAGATCCCATGGATCAATGAATGCAGTGTTGCCAAATCAGATCGACAGTTTTCAGACCAATCACAATTTAAAACCAGCCTAATGCATCACCTTGCCACAAACCTTTGTAAACGCTTAGAACACTCACCATCAGCATATAAAGCGTCATATCTACATCATATAGTCAAAGATAAAATGTTGGATAAATAGGCCAACGCAACCCACAAAGAGTGCGATCAGACAACCAAATACACAAATACACAAATCTCAATGATGACGTCAAGGTAACAGTTGAACAAAACTCTTCAAAAATAAATGAGTCAATAATATGAGTGGACACAACAAATATCATATTGTTATAATGTTAACATAGTAGTTTCAAAACCCCTCCAAATATTCGCAAAAGCATTCAGAATTCTGTCAACCAGCCGAATGTTCTTCTTCCCAATCCAACTTAATTACAATCCGTCCATTTGGGCTGAAAAAGCAGCTCAATCCGGCAACACTGACTGCAGATTGTTATCTTGTTCAGTGTGGCTTTGTAGCACAAAGGCAGTAAAACTGCCTGTGCCAAAGCACACTGTATATTATCCATCGGGCTTAATAATAATAATCAGGTTTATCCAAAAGTTTGGCGCGCCTCTCCTCACACAGCGTTGCCAACAGCAGCGTGAAAAATACATCAAAACGTGTGGAATAGTGTGCATATTATTTTTCGGAGATTCGCCTAGCGGTTTTCCCGAAAATTCCCGAAAATCCCCAAAAACTGAGCAAAATTTCTCCATTGACTTGAATGGGGTTTCGGCGTGAAGAGAGCAAAAAAACCACTAAAGTTTGGGCCCATATTGACTAGCCGTACATTAACGTAGAAACATGATTCAAAGTTTAAAACGTACACAAAACGCTGCACTTTATTGAGCCAAAGGGACATGTTGATAGCTAGCACAGTTTTCATGAAGTCACAGATTAAGTTTCAGGAAAATTTTGGGTCTGTTTCAGATTTTATAATGGGTGTGTATTGCGCGGCTCGTTAAGAGCTAGAGTGAGAGCATAACTGTCAGAGTGGAGCGGAGCATGAAAATATTCTGTGATTTTTCCAAACAAATTGCTCCAGCTCCCACAATGTTTACTCTTTATACACCATTTTTGGCCAAAAAGCTTGGAAATGTTGTGCTGTCGCACACAGATGTCTGTGGAATCCAACGGACTTACACATTTGGCTCAAAGAGCCGCAGAGCGACATGAACGCCAACCAACTGCTCCATTAGACTCCATGTTAAATCTGACCACTCATTTCTCAAAGAAAGCAGACGGTACCAGTTTTGCATATTGCGCTGGAGCTCACATTTTTAACACCACAAACATAAAAAACACATCTCCACGTTTGCCAGAGTCTTATCTCTCTTACGGTATCCATATTTTATTGATTAGTCTCATGGTTTTGGTATAGAGGGCATATGTTTGACAGGTAGTTTTGTTGGAAATCACTGTTCACTCTCTCTTAATTAGCCTCTAACACACAGGTGCTCCAATCACCAACATGCACCCAAGCACACAGGTGTTTATATGAGCTCATTAGTGATGTTGATAAACACACAGAGGCACTGAGACACACACACACACACACACTCCTCTCCCTCTATCTCTCTGTCTGTCTGTCTCTCTCTGTGTGTGTGTGTGTGTGTCTCTCTCTCATACAGTCATCCAGGTCTTGGAGACTTTTAGAGGACTCCCCCCCCATTTTAAAATAAAAGCCTATAACTGTCTATCTGCCTGTCTCACTCTCCCACTCACTCAGTCCATCTAACTGTCTGCCTGTCTCACTCAGCCTCTCTCTCCTCTCTGTCTATCTTTCTGTCTGTCTCTCTCTCCCTCTCTGTGTCTCTCTCTATCATAGTCATTCAGGTCTTAGATATTTTTAGAGGACTTTTCCCCTCTCACCCCCCGCTCCCCCCATTTCAAATTAAAAGCCCCACAGAATGAATTCTAACTGGAATGCTTGTGAATGCTCTCATTTTAGTGTCAAACATTATGATTCTGTCTCCTCTCCCCCTCTCTCACCCACCCAGTCCCACCCTTTCAAAATAAAAGCCCCACAAATACAAGATTCAATCCAAGAGTATGAATCTAAAATGCAGAAAAGAGAGTAGCGCTATCTCAATTGAACCTGAATGACACTACCGGTAACATTGGCGTGTGTATATGTTGCGATTTCTTCGGGCAGTAGAAGCCACACTGTCAAAATTTCTTTCGGAATTTTCTAGTTCTTAAGTAACGCCATTCCATTCCTCCGAGGATAAACTCATGAATATCCTTCCCTTATGCTCTGCTTACCAACTTTCCCTAAAGTTGAAATAATGTTGCCAATCCCACCCAAAAAAACCCCTTAACATGTATGAATCCAACCTAAAAAACTACAATGATTCAACAATAAAGTATGAATTTCCGATACATATTAGGAAGTCGAGTGAGCAACTTTTCTTGCCAATGACAGCACAAGCAGATGTAAAGGCGCTAACAGAACTCAAGATGTTCCTCGTGCTCCAAATAGCATCAAGGAGAAGGAGACAGAGAGAGAGCGAGAGAGAGAGAGAGAGAGAGAGAGAGAGAGAGAGAGAGAGAGAGAGAGAGAGAGAGAGAGAGGAGGAGATGTTTCTATTATTTCATTTTCCTCTCCCCGCCGATGGTAGAGAACTCTTCTGGCGCCCCGGGTAGATCAAGGCTGGAACAGAAAGATGTTCCTGAAATCGAGGGCTTCCCGTCTCCTCTGCCGTCCTGCTGCTCTCTGTCTCTGTATTCATACGCTCTCTGTTTCAACATGACGCCATGTAAGGCTCCCTGTGTGTGAGTGCAGGCGGAGTCTCTGCACAAAAACACTTTGCATCAATATCTATGTGTGGTTTTTTTCACGCTTCACTAGATGGGTCTGTATGGGTTTCTGCTGTCAGACCTGTGTGTATGTGTGTGTGTGTGTGTGTGTGTGTGTGTGTGTGTGTGTGTACATTAGTGTCCTTGTCTGTAAGAGGGAGATAAAGAATGAACAGCGGGGTTAAGCAGGACAGACTGTGATTGTGTCGACATAGGCACTTCTCTTTACCATGCTCTTTTGTCCTCTAAGTCTCTGTCTCGTGCTCTTCCTCGGTCTCTCAGGGTGTAAAATATTCTCCAGTGTTCTCTTCATCACAGCATTGTGGCTACCTGATGGTGCTTGTTCAGCCTGACATAAAAAAAAAACACGTATAAAGTTCCAACATACAACATCCAAATGATGAATAAAGAGATATGTGATACGATATTAGTCTCTGAACCGGTATGTCAATGTCTAAATCCCTCAATTGTCTGGTTAAGCTATGTGGTTCTGGATCGGAACAGAGCAAGTCAGAGGGGTCAGGCCTGTCCAAGGGCAATCATAGGCTACGTAATAGGTACTGAAACACATATATTAACCAAAATAGGCCCTTAAAACTATTGCCTGAATGCACCACAGTTAATTCATACAGCTTTATGTGATGTTACAGGTACCAACAAGACGAACGTTAACACTGTTGCATAGCGCGGATTAAAGGCCGCATATTCACTCACATACAGCTGACAGACGCAACAGCAACATTAATCAACCACATGGAAAGAGGTACAAGGTACAGACATGACTGGCGTAGATAGTAAAAACTGTATTTATTTAAAATCTATAAAGTCAAATTCAAGGATTTCTGTTTGTGTTTTCAACAGCTGCTGTCAGGAGCAACAGCTACGCATTCGACATTTGCGAAATGCCCTGGAACTCCAAACATGGTACTTATCGGGTAGCCTAAGCAAGAATCAATAAACAAGAGTTGTTCTTATTTCTATTGGTCATATTCAAGCTTCATTGACTGATCAATTAATGATCCAGCAAAAAATGGAAACCTGTTTTGGTGGGCCTGGTGCCAAGTGGGTGGAGCCAGGCCCACTCTGAACTTAACTGAAACTTCTTGACATGAAAGATTATTGTTTTAAATGTAAAAAAGACTTATCTTAATCTTGACTTTCAGAAAGGAGCACATCATTTAACTGAAAACAGAGAATACTCGGTGCTAAACAGCTGGTGAATGGACTGCATTTGAAAAGCCATTGTCAGTAGCATTAAGAGCCCAGTGGTCCAGACTGGAAGCTGGTCCAACTTGGTCTGATAAGCCGTTTCAACCAAATCATAACTTTTAACCGTATTAGCATTAATGGTATTATCTTATTGGTTTGGAAAAGCATTGACAAAACAACCCACTATGTCATTTAAATATTGTTAAGAAAGGTAATTTGCTCTGTCATACCTCTAAAGAGAATATTGTTGCAGAGCCAGAACACTTCCAGTTCTTCCAGGTCTAATCTAAAACAGCACCTCCCCTCTCAGTCGCTATCGCTAGACATGCGTGGCACGACTCCATCGGGAGGAGGTGAAATTAATCGACCTCTGCAATCAAATGCTTCAGACGAGAAGCAAATTGCCAATTCTGCTGATAGATCAAATGAGAGAGGTCAGACTCTATTAAGGAAAGCAGATGGCAGAACTTCAATCTACCAAACTGGGCACAACAAATAATGCGCTCTCTGGTGAAATGTGCTTTTAAAAAGGCGCCTAAAAGGAGCCATTAAAGCACTCGGATTGAATCACAGCCATCAGATAGAGCCTCTAAATGTTTTCGGTGATATGATGGTTTCCAGGTATTGATCAAACATGGTCTGGTTGTTAATTCGCAGGCCCGCAGGAGTCACTGGGTAGTGTTGCGTGGCTTGGTTATCTTGATTCGATCATGGGTGTCTGCCAGCCAATCGACCTCTCGACCCAGACGTTTCAGAGTGGAAGCAAATTGCCAATTTTGTTGTCAGAGCCTGCTGAGTTGGCTGGACTTGTTATGAGCCGATAGCTGCTCTTTCTCCTCCCCCACGAGAAGCCGGCAACCACCGCTCAACCTCCACATTGTGTATCAGCTTCATCAAGTACCCATTCAGACAAGTGGTCATTCCACCAGACAGCTTGAGGCTCGAAATAGTTTATAAGGGTTTAATCAAAGGAGAAATGTAAATGAGTTATCTGCCTCTGCTGATGTTGATTAATCATACTCAGGCTGTTCTCAAACAGCACTCAGAGCTATACCTAGGAAAATGAATGCGCTGTAATTTGTAGATATCCCACAATATCAGTTTGTATGTAATTCACGTAATCATGAACCAGTAAGTATAAAGATCGCAAAATCCACACAGGGCGGGTGGGATCAGAGGCGGATGGGTCCAACAAAAAACCTTGCACCGCTGTTCGTGCCACACGTGTAACAAGAAGAATGTTTTCAATTTATTTATCACGTAACTTCTGTGGGTGTTTGTGTTTAAAACAAAAACACGGGTCCAACAAACACTGATCTTTCAGCCATCTTTTCCCCCGTGTGAAACAAGAAGTCAAGGTTCATGTTTCTGTCAGGTAACTTGTGCACTCCCAAAGGTATTTTAACCCAAACCACCATCTTTTCCTAAACCTAACCAAGTAGTTTTGTAGCTTAAACCTAACTTAGTTCTTTACTGTGGAGAGAGAAGTTTATTTTGAAAAGACGTAATGCTTGTAACTAGGTGGAAATGGACACGTATTGCTGGACTTTCGTAGGAAAAATTAGGAGTAACGGACATCGTACAAACTGCCGTTGGAGGATATGTGATTCAGAGAATGTCGCGGATCGTGTGCCCGTTCGGAGCGGGCCGATTGGTCGGCTCCTGGAAGTGCTTGCAGCCTTGTCAAGTTCAGTCAGGAACACTCTCATCATAGATTGTTTAACCATTTATTGCAACAAATGGAAATACAGTTAAACTTGCCGCTGATGGCTGCACTCTTTAAATGCTCCCTGGATTAGCCAGCAGCTACCAAGCCAAAACGGGGAGCACCGAGCATCAACCCCCCCGGGTAAACAGGAATGAGCCTGTAGTAAAAGAAATGTGAAGTTTGAATACATTTCAAGGATTTGCTATGCAAGATGAAGTCTGAACTAGAAAGGGTGGAGGCTGGGGTGAAGGAGGCAAAGCTCTGCCAGCAGTACGGTCTGTAACAGCATAGATGTAGAATGAATCAGTGAGGAGGGAGTCATATTCAAATGAACCTCCTTGAAGTGAGAGTGGGCTGTGATTGGTGCGTGGCCGATTGGAAGCGATGATTCGTCTGGCTGTCAGCTGGTTGCAGCTGGGGGCGGATGACTTCCGTGTCCTGCATGAACTAACGCAATGCTTCATGTAAGTGTTCAGCAAGGGCGACAGTGGCTAAGTGGAGAGCAGGGCCGTCCTTCAATCAGAGGATCGGCGGTTTGAGCCCCGGCTGCGGTAGTCGCATGTCGATGTGTCCTTGAGCAAGACACTTAACCCCAAATTGCTCCCGTAGCTGTGCCTACGGTGTGATGGAATCTGAATTGTAAGTTGCTTTGGATAAAAGTGTCTGCTTGACATTATTCATTATCATTGAATGTAATCATTCAATGATTACATTTTTAATAATTATTTGGCTACAGAAACCCAGTTAAGAGTCTTCTCCCAGCAACCCCCATCTTTGTTGCACATTTCCATTCACGCTGCTACATCCAAGCAATCCAGACTTTGTAGATGTAGAGGTGTTGGCAACCTGCTTTCCCGGTGAGATTAGAAATGTGTGACACAAACACATCAGTCTGTAACTCAGGCTAAGCCTGATGGACTCTCTGACGGATGGACTCACGACGGATTCACTCTCTGCTGCAATTTACCTCCTCTGGTGTTCAGAGTCGATCCATTCTTCAGCCTCAATACCGAGGAGGTATTTCATCTCACGGTGTCTCAAAGTTGTCCTTTCAGAAGCTTCCTGTAGTGATGCCTGCTGTATAGCATTTGTCTGCTTAACCTTGTCCTTTGTGGTTGATTTAGATTTGGTACACTGAACACTGTTCTCCAGATCATACAGAACTCTTTCAGATACCTTCTGGAATGAGCACCCTTCATCAATTTAAAAGGAAATCCAGCTTTGCAGAGGAATATAACTCACAACCTTCTGTGGGGCTAATCTTCAGTGTACCAAGGGTTGCTGCGTGGTCAAGAGTTTGGTGAGTACTGTAACAGTTGAGTCATGCTGAGCCAGACAACTAATATGACACAAGCTGAAGCAAAGCACTTTATTAATCTCTAGACGAGGCGGGAAGCTTCAACGGACTGCCTTTAGAGAAAATGTCACACAACAGCAAGACGGTTAAATTTCAGACATTTTTCAGATTCTGACTTGAGTGAATCGAATGCAAAACCGAAGCCAGCTTCAGGTCCTGCATTCCTGCTCCGTAATGAGACGCAGTGCACAACGCACAGAAAAGAAGTAAAGAAGAAAGGTAGATGGCACTTTGTGAGATCTATTACGCTGAGTGGAGGAGATGGTAACGTGTGAACCAGCGGGGAGAGGGAGATGTGAGGTTCGTCTTCCTCAGATGGGTTTTCAACCTGCGGCAGGAAATGGGGAGTTATACGCTGCAGTTCACGGGTATCAGGAGGGCGGAGAACTGGAACTGGAACGAGACAAACTTCTCAAATGGAGAGGTGAAACCACGGCAGCTGGATACTCGCGATGTCACATGATCACACAAGAGTCGCCCATAAATCCATCTTGTCAGGGTTCAAGCAATGAGAGAGCACGGACCAATCAGCATCCTGTGAGGAACTACTGAAAGCTAGGGGCGTGGCTTAGAGGTGACTGTTCTAAACAACACAGATGCTGCAATAGTCATCAGTTGTATCAGAGCTGGACGGTACAAAGAACGACACTGACTTTGGTGCGAGACCGGAGTTGGAGTAGAGACATGACGTGTACGACCGGATTGTTTAAGAAGTCGCCAGTTTAGAAGCTAACTTTATAACCAATTTGAAGCTAAATCATCGTCAGATGATAAACCGGTGGGTTCCCAGATTTATGACTCTGACCGTAGAATCCTGTGTTCATATTTTATCAGTAACTTGTTAGCATCAGATAGCCGGTATAATTGCTAGCGTGGTCGGACTAAACGGATGTCAGTTAAACTGCTATGGAGCTGTGCCACTACAGTTTCTATTAGCAACAGAATATTCACTAACTGCTGAATAAATTCTTCAATAATTTGACACATGAACAATAAAACAGGGGAAAAAACCATTGCAAGCTTTGTTTTCAAATAGTTTTCCACAAAACAAGTGCTTCAATCAGTCGTGACTCGCAATCAACGCATTTGCTTCACAACAAATCAAACGAAGATAAAACGAAGCGGCAGATAAATGACGTGCAAAGCTGCAGACAGAAAGCAGGTTAGAAGGTTCTGGTGCTGGAGGAAGAGACAAGAAGGAATGAAACATCCACCCACACATGACTGTAGTATCTTCCAGAGAGAGGGGGGGCAAAGTAGCCTACATGAGGGAGAGAGGATGACAGAGAGCAAAGGGAGAAGCAGAGAGACTGGAGTGAGATAGAAAAGAGGACCGGGGGTGGAGAGATGAGAGAGCAAAAGAAAAGGGGGATTTAACACCTAAATTTAGCTGCTAAATGTGTATCATGAGCGCACACACACACACACACACACACACACACACACACACACACACACACACAGCAGCCATAACATCTGATAATCAGGGTTGAATACCAGCAGGTACCTTAAAATCATCTTTTTTAAAAACCACTGAGACATTCACCGCCACATCCACAAGACGCATTGTTCATAACTCGTGTCAGTGTTGCTGAACATCTACTGTAGAAACATGGCGCCGATGTTACAGAACACACTCAAAGTGTGCCGTTGGATTGAGAGACAATCAAAAAATGTCAAATGACAAACACTGGACTAAGAGAAGTGTCTTAAAGCTGCATTCTCTCTACTGTCCACCAGGGGGCGACTCCTCTGGTTGTATAGAAGTCTATGAGAAAATGACTCTACTTCTCTCTTGATTTATTACCTCAGTAAACATTGTAAACATGAGTTTATGGTCTCAATCTCTAGTTTCAAGTCTTCTTCAATACAGCATGATGTTCATTTAGTACATTATGGTCCATTTAGAGTCAAACAGACCATAAAGCAGGGGATGCTTTAGGGCGGGGATACCTTTTGATTGACAGGTTGCTTTTGTTTGCTTTTTTGTTTTATTATCATTAACCTCAGTTTGAAAATGTGACCGTGATCCGTGACAAAATAAGTTTCCCTCGAAACAAAGTAGTTTATAACCAACATAAGCATAACCAACATGAGTTTATAACCAACATGAGATGTTCCAACACATTACCAGGAGACCGAACTAATTCTATAGAATTCATGAGTTAGTGTCAAAGAAAAATTTGACATTGAAACAAAAACCAACACACAGAAGGTTTGTCTATTTTTAACCAGTGTCATTACACTCTGTAAACTCTCTTACTGTGATTATTATTGAAAAGATGAACATGATAACACTACCATCAGTGTTGTTACAGATGTAGCCAATAAGATAAGTAAGAAGATATGATGAGCGTTGTTGATCCCTGAGGCAAAACTAGGTCACTCCAGCTGCTAAAGGAATATAGCCCCTAAAAATAAATTCACTAAAATATGTTTCGGACTAAATATGCAGCATCTTGTTATCAGCATGTCTCCTGTTGGGTACATTGTTTTAAGAAGTACTTGATAGTGACGGGAGAAGTCCACAGTTTAAAGGTATTGTTCAGGGGATACACAGAGTTTAAGCAGCATGTGCACCGATGAAAGAGAGGGAGATTGCTAGAGAGCAGATCCAAACACAAAATATGTAAAATGATATAAATGTATTTTAAATTGATCTATTACAGTTCCTGGAAGCCAGCCATTTACAATATGTTGGTGCAGTACAGGATGAACATGAATACGTTCACATCAGCCTGGTCTCACGCACAGTGACTCGTGGTTAACGGTGTGAAATCAAGTTTTGGCAACAGAACAGCTCGGTTAAGGTTAGAAAAAACATCACGGTGTGTGTACAACTGTAACAATATAACCAGCGTGGATAAATAAAAGAAACGCACTTTGAGGACTTTTTCACATAACGTTACGTAAAAAACACAACATTGTGTCACAAGCGTGAAGACAACGTTGACTTGGTTTCATACGGGACGCGAACAGCAGGCTCCTCGGTGAAAATCCACATAACTCTCGATAACGTCGCTCGTCGTGTTGCGTCACCTGATCAGACCGAATGCAAAAATGACGACATTCAACGCATCCATGATTTGCAGAAACATGTAACACTTTTTCCTGCCGACTCGGCTGAAAGGATTCCCGGCCATAGTAGAAGAAAAATCAAAACATAAGCAACTTCTTAACAACGATAACATGTTGATACCCTGATCATTAACGTCACAAAAATCACATGTGATCAAGGGTCAAAGATTCTTCAACTGCTGTTGGTGTTGTTCTCTTTTCATTGGTTAGACACACTGGCAACTAATTGATCGGAGGGCATTAGTGCGTCAATATCTTGATTAGATTCTGCCGTCTTAATGTTCAATAAAGCGTGGATGGTAGATGGATCACTGAGGATGTTTCTTCTGAAGTTTCCTCCTGTTTTGAAACACTCCATCACTGCATTATTTTCTATCATGACTTTCTCCTTTTTTTTGTTTACGTGTCAACTGCACCACGTCAGTTTTTTTGTGCATCATGTTTTATTTGCACTTCATGGAGTAAAAGAACGCTAGTGCATTATGAAATGTGTCTGAACACGGAGTGGAAATATGAAGGTTGTCATTGCTCTCAGCTGTGGGTTCTTCTTCTTCCAACCACCAATATCAAACGATTCTGAAATGAAAACCTTGATATTCAAGACTACGCGGGGACAGAAATTCAAAAGATCTTTTATCTAACTTCTAACGTTTTCAAACTGGTTTCGACTGGTCATACAAGAGTAAGACGGTGGCAGCTAAATCTTTGAGTGTATTCAGCGTTATTGAGCAACAGTGAATTTCAACCTTTCATTTTTAAGAAACAGAATGTGCTACTTCTTAGTTCAAACGTGATATAGACTCACTATGATGAGCCTGTGTAGATGTGAGCCAAACCCTGGCTTAATATACATCATAACATGCACACCGGCTGTGTAAAAGAAACGCTGTGTAGCATTGTGGGGGCTCTGTTAGCAGAAATGGAATATAATATTAACTTTGTTTTTATTAGTAAATAATCACCTGAAACTAAGAATTGTTGTGTTTTCTAAAGCTTAAAATGCACCATTCAAATCTACATAAGGATTCTTTACGAAGGCCGCCATGTTGCTACAGTAGCCCAGGATAGACTAACATGGAGAGACCACTGAACAGGACCACCGGGCATTGGCCCAGGGTCCTAAAGGGTCAGGGCCCCGCTGGCCTTCACCGACAACATTTACCTCAAGGTGACAATCAGGAGGAGACTCTGAATGACCACAAAGAGAAACAAAGCAACTACAAAGCTACGCAAACTGACCACAAAGAAACAATAAACCGCTAGAAAGAGACAAAAAACTACAAAGAGATGCAACACAGATGCAAAGAGACAAAAGAACACTTCAAAGAGACGCACTATGGAACGAACTATGGAAGTCGGCAAAACAACCACAAAATCTGCAACCACACCACCAAATGGCACCAAACATGCAGCTTTTTGGTTTACCAAAATAAGATGAGATCATCTGCTTGTATTGATATTGAGACGTAAAGTTTGGTAAAAGATTTTCATCAAAACTGATAAGTAGTATGTTGAAAAGAAGCACTTCATGTCGGTCAGAGTCCTTCACACACAGATGTTTACGTTGACCCCGGGCAGCGTGCTGTAGTTGGCTGCATGATGGTATTTACCCATTTGGAACCGGTTTCTAATGTCACATTTCATGACCTGCCTTGTTTGATGCCTTCCGTTTACTGTGATCTGTTTTTGTTTTTGTTCTGGCATATTCAATTACCTCCCCTTTGCTGTGCCTTTGATACTGATGTAGCCATTCAACTGGTTGTGTCTGTTGTTCAGCCCCTTTGTGGGCCTTTCTGAGCTGCTTTCAACAGGCTGATTTTTAATTTTTCCTCCATCTGCCGTGCTTTTGATGTGCATCCACACGTTTCCTGGTAACGGGTCTTTCGACCGCTTCAGCTGTTGTAAACGAGCCAGGGAACTGTGGTCGCAGCGATAGCAAATTCATGCCCAAACCCAACTGACAGGTTCATTCTTTTTTAACAAATGTTAGATGGAAGAAAGAAAATGTACTTCCGGAGGAGAGCTGTTTGCTGCCAATGTGGCTGCAGCAAAACACAACAGCCCAAACCAAACATGTGTCGCCATTTGTCTTGTGGCCGATATTAATTTCACATTGTCAGGGTGATTTGGCTCCAGCTGTTTTTGAGAGATATTTATAAAGGCCAATAGCCTTTAGAATGTTTTTAAAATAACTTTTTTTTTATCCAAATAACCATTACAAATACAGAAAAAAGAGACACATTTTCTCCGCCCCAAACTGATTATATGAAGGGAGCACAAACTGGAAAAGGTTAATTTCAAATGAACAGAAGTTATGTTTCCTGCGTTGGGGGTTATTGATGGTAACGGTAGCATAGCTTTTCCTCAAAAGATGTAGCAAGGTAATGTACGAGGGTGGTGCATTAAATGTTACTTCACCACATTTTATTTCCTCATTAGTCAGTGAAGGTTATTGAACTACACGGCATATATTTAGTGCATTCAGAAAGACCTCCAGACTGTTTTTCTTTTTTTTCGCCATCCCCTTTTGCCGAACAGCAGTTTCTCGGTGGCATCTTCCAAAAAACGTTTCTTTCAAAATGACCCTTTTATGGTCGGCCGTCTCTTTGTTGCCGGCTTGTGTTGTTTTGACTTTGTGAGTCTGTGTGTGAGTCATCATGGAGACCACCGACTGTTACGGCAACTACCACAGAAGAGGTGGGGAGTACTTTGCCAGGTGTTTAAAATATACGTTTGTCCGTCTGTGGACGGATTGTTTTCCCCCTCGACAGCTTCACTACCATGTGAGATGCAGTCACGAAACATAAAAGGTATGTAGATGAGGTGAAAATAAAGACGTGTGGAATTCAAGCACAGCCGCAGAAAGTAGTGGTTTAAAGTTTGGAAAGGTTAATGTTGATGGGCAACTTAAGGCAATAGGAGCGTTCGTATTGCAGTTTTTCCTCTCTGTTGTTTTAGATATGCTGCAGGATACCTGCAGGTTCAAAGAAAAGGTCACCGGGTGCCAGTTAAATGTCTTTTCGGAGCACGTCTGAAATGTAATGCGGGGTTTGTTTATCTGCAGCTCCTCCAGAAAAGGTGAAGCTTTGACTGTTGGTGCAGTGTTTGACTTTCGGCTGATGGTAACTTCCCACCTCGATGGCACATCTAGTTTGCATTATCTGTCAGCTGCTGCAGTAGTTCAGCTGCAGTTTCTAACTGTGGAACTGATGATTTCAGTGCACGAGGCGTAATTAAGAGATGCAGATTTGAGATGGAAATTGTCTCTCACGGAAATAATGCAGAGGCTCAGCAGCTTTGGGGTATATTTAGGATCCAGAACATGCACAAAACCGAAGCTGGTAGGGTTTGACAATATGAGTGGGCTGAAGGGATGTCTTGTACTCTCACAGTCACTCACAAACACACACCCGATCCTATTAAAGTATCACCTGGGTAAACTCTACGACTGGTTCAACAAAGTTTTTTGTTAAACAGTCCTTGTGTTTGTTTCCAACCTAATCCACCCGGTTTATAAGCAGTTCTTTGCTTTTGTCCGTTATTTGCTGGATTTAGTAATATGCAAAATAAAAGGATTGTACACAAGATTTGAGGTGATCCATAAAACTCTTTATGTTTTGTTAAAGATGGAAATACCATTGGACACTACTGTCTTTTTAGAAATGCTGTTTGATTTTAAAAACATGTTTATTGATCATTGTTACACCCAAGACATCCTTTCAAATCAAACTTTATCGTGTAATGGACATCAGTGTTTTCAGAAAAACACTAAATTGTTTTCCACAGATGTAGAATGTGTGACGGTGAAGGGGCTGACTTGTTTGCAGCTAGTTAACATCATGCTCCTGCACTTGATCACACAGTCGTTCATGCTTGTGTCGACATACAGACTGTCTCACTGTGGTTGTTTTCCACAGATTGCGTGTGCTGCTTGCCTTCTACCTGTGCCTCATGCTGGCTGTTTAAAGCCGTTCGCCTGACGTCAATTTGAATTTTTGCCGCAGGGCACATCCACCGTGCTCATTCAGAATCAGCACAAGGTGACAGCTAATAGTGTTACTGACGTTCATTTGAGTCACATTTTGGCAAGAAGAAAACCATGTCTTGAGACGTATTTGATGGTCCAGCCTGGTCTCACGGCAAAGTTAATGTTTTCCAGCAACCCGTAAGGTTCCATTCTATCCATTGTTTCTCTCCACACACATTCCACACGTATACACAGACGTGCTCAGAGACAATAGATAAAGTGTTCCATGGTTCTGTTTTTTTTCCTCTCAGATTACTGCAGGATGTGCCCAGAACCGTCTGTCAGCTACTGCACGCTTGGGTTGGGGCAGGGGCGTTTCTAGGATTCAAAGATAGGGGGGGCTTAGCCCCAAAAGGAGTGGTATGTTTGCGCGCGTAGCAATTTTTTTTGGGGCCCATTTGGGGCCGCAGATATCCATTGTTTCAGACAGTTCATAGATTGGTTCAATCAGAGAGAGTGTGATTTTGCTCTGTAGTTTTGCTTGCATTCAGTATATGATAACACAAGAGACAGAATTTCAGGGTCATAGTGAAATTTAACAGCACAAAAATGAACTTTTCTCAAATAAAGAGAGAAATAATTTTCCTGCTTGTAAAGGAAAGACGGATAAACTAGCTTTCATATCCGCGTCACTCCCAAACCCTAATTCTTAAAGGGACCGCACATAATGGATGGAGAATGGACCTGACAGTGTCAACCTTATATTGTTAAGTATGATGACAGGCTGTTGGGGGCTTCAGCCCCCCTAAAATAGGCCTAATGACGCCCCTGGGTTGGGGAGAAAGAGTGCCATAAGACCTGCAGTTGACAAGGAGCATCGTGCTGCGTGTCTTTGCCTGATAGGACTTGGGATGGTTCACAGATATTTTTATACCACAGATTGTCCAATGACTTCTGCAGATAGTCCAAGTATTAAAAGTTTATCTTTCCGTGCAGTTATATTTGTCAGTGTGGAAATGCCTCTAAAACAACAGCCCACCTTCGAATGCCACAACTATTCACTGAACTAACTTTCAATCCGGCACTATTCTGTTCCAGAAAGTGTTCACCCAAGTCTACCTGTACAAGGTGGGTCTGAGATTGGTTCCGGATGAACTACGGTACAGTTTGTGTGCAGTTGAAACGCAATCTTTACACCTCAGTAATGTCTGAGCAGCGGATAACCTTCAAGGCCAATATGAGGACCCATGACATGCTTTACGAGAGGGGCAATGGAAGAAGAGCTCCCCGCCCTTCACTAAGTACTACTGCCGTAGCTCTCACACTACCCATTAAAACCTCTCTCTCTCAGTGTATTTCAGAATGGTTGCCAATGTCAGCAAAAGAATGCACTTTTTTTGGAGTAAGGACTACATGAGTAGAATGTGGATCAAAGAAAAGTAAATACTCCTTGACAGGGGACCAGTTGTTTCCATAGACATTGTTGCCATAGGTTTTGAGGCCTTGAGTTTGTCATTTTGACCGTCGCCATCTTGGTTTTTGATGCTGTGTTAGTGACCTGTCAATCAACTTAGCCCCGCCCTAAAGCATCCCCTGCTTTATGGTCTGTTTGACTCTAAATGGACCATAATGTACTAAATGAACATCATGCTGTATTGAAGAAGACTTGAAACTAGAGATTGAGACCATAAACTCATGTTTACAATGTTTACTGAGGTAATAAATCAAGAGAGAAGTAGAGTCATTTTCTCATAGACTTCTATACAACCAGAGGAGTCGCCCCCTGGTGGACACTAGAGAGAATGCAGGTTTAAGACATGAAGCATTGGCTTCACTTTTCAGAACTGGAGGTTGTCGCCTGGTGGGAACGAGAGACTTCTGAACTCAGTTTGAAACTTAACTCTACTAAACCCAGACCCGAGTTATAATCAAGCATCAAGATGAGATGCTACATGTTAGTAAAACAATCCATCGGTCCAGGTCTTCTGGATTCATACCAGTCATACTAAACATTTCTGATCTCCCGTTAGTGAGTCACTAGATGAAAGCATCCAGCATATGTCATGTGAGAATAAAAACATCTATTGTGCTGGACCAGAGGAGGGTATTGGGATGCTTGCCTTGATATACTCGTGTTCCCTCTTGTTTTCAAAGCAACCTTTCCCCGCCTGCCGTGCAACGTTTGCTTCTCTGATGGTTGCCTGACGCCGTTTGAAGTCTCGCTGCTGCAGATTCTGCTGAGTGATTAGATTAGATGTTTGAAGAAGGGATATATGGGAGGGGTAGAGGAAAAAAGGCATACCCACACTCCCCCCTCTCACACGTGTGTGTTTACCGCCGTATACGCCCCTTCTCTCCACGTTTCACCTCGCTCCACTGAGCTGTTTGTGTGCGATCAAAGCGAGTTGGATAATAAAAAAAAAAATATGAACTCTCTGTGAAACACTTCCCAAAGTCTTTGAAGAACATGAGGTACCACACAAACTGTAGCATCGACACTAGCCAGCTCAGACCTAATTAGATGGTAGCGCTAACTAATTAAGCCGACTGGACGGCAATGCAGCAAACACAAGCAGACAACAACACAGAGTCCCAGGAAGTGTTCTGTCCCTGCAGGAGAAAATGTCTTCAACATCTATGCAGTGCCTGTTTCAGCCAGCCTCCTATGAGTTACATTTATAAGACTTGTGATATAGCAATTATATTCCAGGCCAACGTTGATTGAAGAAACACGTCTAAAGTTCATATGTGGCGCAGTGTGAAGGTGGTGAATGAGCTTTGTTTTTAAATAGTTCTTAAACATGTACAGTTGTGTATTCAGATTTGAAATCAATTCACAGGGAAGCAGCACTATCACCAGAACAGAGTCCAGTGGAAGCACACATGTTGAAACACTTCAGTCATTGAATATCAAATAGAAAACATTTAAGGCCCATCAAAATAAAGCTTCTCAAAGAGCAAAAGAAGCACGAGAGAATACTTTCTTACAGGCATACGGGCATACAGACACACATATATAATATTGTCTTTATCCTGTAAAGCAAACAAGCAACACATGTCCTGTGTTCACCATATAGAAACACACATTCTCTTATTATCTTTCAGATGATGCACACATGACTTTGAAACACACACATACATGAACTCAACACATCCATCCAGTGCTATGGTGTCATATGGGAACAAACACCCAACTCCACACACACACACACACACACCCACACACCCACACACACACACAGGTGGCGGCGTCGTGACCCCTCACCGCCGATGCAGAGGCTGAAGCGGCAGAGTTCGTCGCACAGGGTGTCCGGGCTCTCCAGCTCTCCCGGTCCTCCCCCCCGTCCTCCTCCCCCTTCTCTCCTCTTCTTCCTCGGCGACATCCTCTTCACCATCTTCATCACCCGCTCCACTTTGTCCATCTTGGACGACGGACAGCTGAGCAAAGTTCAGGTGTTGATGTCTCTTTCTTCTTCCTCACTCTTTGGCTTCCTCTTCTTGTGCAACTCTTTTTTTGGGAATCTTGATAACTTTCGCCACTCTGCACTTACTTGCTACTCGTCTGCCTCTCTTCCCCTCAGCACAGTGGCTTTCACCAAAACCCCTCTTCTTCCTCCACCCCCTTATCTCTTCTTCCTCTCCTCTGGTCTTCTTCTTCTCTCCCTTTGCAATGCAGCACTTAGTTGCTCGGGTTCGGTCCCGCAAACACCTCGTCCATTCTCTTTTTTCCTCACCCTTCCTCGTTCCTCCCTCTTCCTCAGCTCACCGACAATCCGCCGAACGAAGCAACGGGAGAAGTGAGACGCTGAGGGAGAAGAGAGGAGAGGGAGGAAGGAAGAGGCAGCACATCTCTCTCTCTCTCTCTCTCTCTCTCTCTCTCTCTCTCTCTCTCTCT
>NW_022280031.1:18261300-18268177 GCF_004355925.1 Anarrhichthys ocellatus
TCTCAGCTTCCAGAGAAAACGAGGGGAGAAAAAAATAAAGCAATATTTTTTCAAAAGACTTAGCGTGGGGCTTTTTTTTGTCTCTCTGCAGTGCTGCGCTCCATTAACTCTCTCTCACGAGCACTTTTTTCATTCTGTCAGTTTCACACAGTTTGATTTAGTTTTGAGTTAGCTGTGGTTGCTGTTTTGGAAGGAGACAATCTACTTCCTGCCTTCCTTCATTGCTTCCCTTTTTCCTTCTTCCCTCCATCCTTCCTACTCCACCTGTTCCCTTCCCCCTAACACAGTCCTCCTTCTCTCTGTCCATCTTTTCCCCACCTCTCCCTCTTCTGTCCCTCCATCCCTATGCATGTTCTCATCTGCTCTTTAATCTCTATTTCGTGCCTCTACATAATAAGCTTGTCGTCTCTTCTGGAGATGAGGTGTCTCTCTCTCACACACATAGACACACACACACACACACACACACACACACACACACACTGTTTAAACAGGTAGGCAGGATAATACACACCGCGGACACTTCTGCTTAGCTCTCTCTCACACACAAAATGTACCCTCTGTTATACACACTCAGCCTTTTCCGCTTGCTCAATCACACACACACACACACACACACACACACACACGGTGCAGAGCTGAGGGTGTGAACCCCAGGTAGCTATAATGAAAACTCGGGCGGATGGAGGGGTGGGGGGGGTTTAGGACACGCTTTTTAATCACTGACCCGAGACGATCCATACAGACGGTATGATCCTGCAATGAAGTTTTCCCTCTTTGGAGAGTGTGACACCTGACAGAATTGATTGCAGGGAGGAAATTAAAAGTGGCGCCGTGAAGATTATTGAGGTTCTTCTGAGCGTCTGTCTGGAGGCAGCTGCTTCTGAAGGAGCAGCACTTTAGAGGACATTATCATCCGTGGGTTTATTTAATGTTAATCAAAGGGCGTCAAGCTAATGTATTTTCTGAAGTGGCATTTCATATCGACACGAGGTCGGGAAAGAAAATAACCCTCATATGGGGTGACAATGTGCATAATAAAAAGTTATTGTATTTGGAGATTATAGAACCAGGGGAGGGTGGGGATGACTGTGCGAGCCTGACATGTCTGTGCGGCTCCACTATTCTGACCTTTTTTCCTTATAACCCCAAATACGAAGCCTCATCTACGTGTGACTCCTTGTCACCAAATGCAAGTCCATAAATCAAAGATTGATTTTCCTTTGAAGAGTGTTTAGAGGCCTGAAGACATTAAACTATTCAGTACTTCACAAGAAAAGCACAAAGTTCATTTTAAGATCATTATTTCATCCAGCGTATTGTTTTTACATTATAGCCTAACCCCAGAATCATCTTAACACACAAATCCCATGTTGGGAACCATTGAGGTGAACGAGATGAGCAGGACCAGCATGAACCTCCAACATGGAGGTAATAAATCAAGAGAGAAGTACAGTCATTTTCTCATAGACTTCTATACAATCGGACTTCTTTTTGCAACCTTAGGAGTCGCCCCCTGCTGGTCAGTAGAGAGAATGGACACTTCCGCATCGACTTCACTCGGGAGAACCGGAGGTTGGTGTCTGGGCATCTGTTAATTTCTGTTAAATTAATTGACCCGTTTATTCGTCAAACCGACCGTGTGAAAAGGCCTTTAGTTGTGAGAGGGTGAAAATCCATTACATTTGGGATTGATTAACCTTAAACAACAAACATTGGCTAATGTGAGGCATCCATTAGTTTGCTTATTGTAAAGATATTACAAAGTTTAAAAAAGATCATTCAATTAACACCCATATGATGAGAACAAGGCATAACTTAACAACAACTTGAACATTAGTGTGTTGTTTTGGTCTGTTTGGTTTTAGTTTCCCAGTCAGCACTTGCTTGATGTCCATCTCTCCAGACAAGCCAACCTCAACGATCCCCTGAGAAGAGTTTGAGAGCAACTGAACTCAAAGTTTGAAAAGGAGGTCAGCTACAGACTGGCAGACATCCGGAGCAGCACTGGAGGACCGTCCTCAGCTCACAGTATCACAACTTTCAAAGTATTATAGACTCTGCAGGAGTCAGAGAGACAGAAATAGACTCAATTCAGCATTCGGCTTTGTCAGCGGATTCCAAGACCTAAAACCGGTTGTTTCTCCCTGACTGCTGCAGAGCATTGAGAGAAAATGTAACTTCACCTAGCAGAGGGATCCAGGCTCAAAACATGAGTAGTGACATTTCAAAATAAATTTCTCTACAAGAACTTTTAGGTTTAACACAAAACCACTTTGTTAGATTTAAGGAAAGGAGTGTGGTTAACGTCTTCCTGGCGGACTAATGACACGCGTGACCAGCGAATGACTAGAGTCCCGTGACGAGCGACTCGCGACACTTAACCGCTGATGTCACAAAATGTCGACGTTGAATTTTTGTTTCACACGAGGCACCAACCCTCCCTTACGCCCTGCTTGGACTATCTCGTACTTTATGCTCCATCAGCTGCACATCAACTGACATCAAAAATGTTGACGTCAGTTGATGTTGAACCTCCATGAAAGCAAGCACACCTACCAAAGGCGCTGTGTTACTGTGGTTGGCATTGCCTCCCTTACACTACTAGTTACTGGTACTGATGTACAATGATGAGTTCAACTCCTACTGTTTAGCTTTATCATTTGGCTCATTCCATAAAAGCTCAAGATAAGATTAAATTGAATTCTGGCTAAAGAATGTGCCAGACTGTATTAGTATATTTGGATTGTGATTGCTCTCTTTATGCGTCGGTGTTATACTTACCCATATCTAATGGCTGATCAAATGTACATGTACGGTTCTGTAACAGGCAGAAAGGTACAGAAAGACTGACTTTCAACCTAAAATAAAGATGACTTATCTATTCCTTTTGAGATTATTTTTCTCATTCATCTATTTTAGTGGATCCTCATAAGGAGAGAAACGTACAAAAAAGCACCCACCCACCCACCCACTGCTCACACACACACGCACACACACACACACACACACACACACACGCACACACACATGACCACAAACACACACACATGACCACAAACACACACACATGAGCACAAACACACACACATGAGCACAAACACACACACATGAGCACAAACACATAGGTTCCACAAACTTGGCTTTCTTTCATTAATTCACTCACAGGGTTTTAAAGAGACGATGTTCTGATGCCAGGAGGGTGTTGAAAGTTTCATAAGATACATACAGAGGGTGTGTACTCTACATGAACTGATTATGAAACAGTCTCACAAAGTGGGCGTGTGAATTAATCACAGCAATTCAACTTCAAATGACTTAAACCTGTGCACACACACACACACACACACACACACGCACACACAACCAGAGAGAGCTGTGAATGGACTCATAGATCTAGTGTTGCATTCAAGTGAGTTCTATATTCCGACCGTGGAAACTTCCATTGGAAACTATTGTAAAGAGGTAAACTGAAGGAGCAGCTAAGTTACAGCTCATTCTCACCTCATGATGTGTGTATTTAAGCATCAATGGATTCTGTTGTGCTTTGCACCGTCTGCATGCAGCACTTACTGCTGCCACCACATCTATGGATACATATTACAGCTACAATAAGGTGTTTGCTGTTGTGTAAATATTAACATACAAATAAATGTCAACAACAACCAATAGATTTTTTCAAAAGAGGAAAAGAAGAGTAAAAATGTGTCTGAATCATTTGAACATTTTTTCATATTTTCCTTCAGAAAGTCGAACATGAAAAGCAACATTATAATGAGTTGGTTTTTCATTTCATTTCATGGTTTGTGTGAAGCCCAAATAAGTCATTAATCTTTGTTTTTTCCACCATTTCCTCCTAATTGTACAAATAGAGCGTTTATGATCATTCCAGTTCATGCCTCCCACACGCGCACACACACACACGCACACACACACACACACACACACTTTACACAGATGCAGAGACGTATCCTTTGATGTAGAGATTTATGAACGTCAGGAACGCCGCGTTTGGAACACAGACGCACATTAAACAACTGAAGTAAAGCAAAAGTATTAAAAATCTATTTGTTAAAGTTTACACAAAACTCAAGAGATGATTATTCAAGGCTGCAGTCCTTAAACACACTTTGTGTCTGGAATTGTGCCAGGTCCCAAATCTAAGATAATAAAAGTATTTTTTTTAACACAGAATATTGCTTTATGTGTTTGGGTTCCTGGTGTTTGCAAACTTCTCTGTGACGAAACGTTTTTTAAAAAGGCAGTCACAAGTGATTTTTGTGGAATTCAGCCGATGTCAATGGGGCACCTTCTGAATAACTTAGAATGGTAACTCCTCATATCTCTGATTGCATATTCACTTTGCATTTGGTGCAACACCCAGGGAGCCAGGCTCATCAAAACAGCCTTGTGTCATGTTGGCAAACCACAAGAAACAGGCTCATGACCCATTTTATTTTCGGGGGGGGGTTGGACTTTGCTCTAAATTCACTCAAACTTTTCCATTCCTTGCTTCCTGGATGGTGGATTGACTGACTGGATGGTTTCACACAGTGACAGCTCATCTGGCCAAGTGAGAACAATTCTTTACACACCGGGGGCTTTGTTTTTGTGCGATTAATTCGCATGTCAATATATTTTTTCAAACTGTTGTTTTTGTCACGAATACTTTCACACAAAAAGGGATTATCACTTGGCCAAAAAGCAACATGTTTCTTTCCAGAACAAGGGCCATTTTTCTGAGCTTTTGCACTTGAAAAAGTAACGTTTCAACCAGTCACGTTGTGCAGAACACATCGAGTTGAACCTTCATTCATGAAACAACACGGAGGCTCCGTGGTCTGACTGTATCACTCCTTTCAACCTTGACGAAGGCGGCGCAGACCAGATCCACACCTTCAGTTTTGACCTTTCAAAATAAGAGCCCTGGATATATAATATTCACAGGCCAAAGTTTACCTTTTTTAATGTTGTTTATTTGTCACATCCCCGGTGTGTAAAGGCCTTAACATTGGAGCAGATAGTAACTCTCCCTCTACTGCCAACATGTGTAATCTCATGACAACAGTTTACTCCAACTGAAGGGGTCATTTTGAGTCATGTGACATTACCAAGTTCTCCTCGGCTTGTAATTTGGTGCCGTACACTCAAAGCTCAAACCATTGTAGCCAAGAGGGTCAGAATGATGTCAATTTTGTCATCATATCTGCAAAGATATCAGCGGGCAGCCAAAAGATGATCATGCAGAGTTTGCACGTTAAAACGTCTAAATATGGAGACTCTCAATTTAGCCTAAACGGAGGCGGGTGCATTTAGATATAGGATCAATACCGCCAGTGTTGTCGTCAAGGCCACCTAAACCGAGACCAGCTCATGACAAAGACCAGAGTAAGTTCCACACTGCATGACACACTTGTCCTCAGATTGATCTGAAAGATCAACATTCCTATTAAAACACCCGCAGAAAAAAATGTAAGATTCTTCTTTACCCACCTCTTTATTGCAGAGATTGATTTTATGTGGGAACTTTCCTTTGTTTTCTCTGAGCAATCACAGTTATGAGTTTAACAAATCCCCAGGCGATCCTGGTCCACAATGAATCAAGGTTTCCTAAGAAAGGTTCTTTTACTTTGACAAAGGGTTTTCTATAAATCAAAGTGCCAAAACGAATTTGAATTGTAACATTCTCAGTTGTTTTTCTAAATCTCAAGCAGAAACAATTACATAAGGACTAACAAAAGGCCTCCTTTTCCTCATAAGGCTTTATTGTTTCTAAATGATTGCCTCTTCACTTCCTTGTCCATCACTCTCTCCCACTCCTTTCCTCAGCTTTTGTTTTCCTGCCGCAGTCTCGGCCGACTTGTCAAGCTACGATCTAACTCCAACGAGTAGGATTGTACTCTAAATGCTAAATTATAATGTAATGCAAACTACAGTGACGTGATGACAGGAGAGCGTGGTGCGAGACACCTTGGATAAAGTGAGCTTGACGTTTCCTGAGGACGATTTAGACGTGACGCAAAAAGGAAAATCTGCGGAACTAATTAATGTCAAACAACGTGGCCTACATACGGCCAACGTCTTGGCAGTGGCTTTGTGAACGTGACAGTTTATTCAGACAGGTCGGCACATTTATACTGTTCGCATCCCACGTGAAACTATAAGTTAAGCGTCAACATTTAATCACATGAGTGGCAACTAAATCTAGCAACTTTTTATTGTATGTATTAGCTAAGCTAACTAGAAGCTAACGTCATCAATATGTTCTGGAGCAGCTCAGGTGCGCTTTACAACTGTTACAGTTTAGCTCTCCTGTTAGCTCTCCACAGTTCAGAAGGAGCTCATTAGTTCAAAGACATTGCTCAGTTGTTTCACACCGATTCTACATTGGAATACTAAAGGAAGAGCATTCTGCAGAGAGACTCAAGCAGCGCCTCTACACTTGGCTGTAAAAGAGCATTTTGTAGTGTTAATGAGTGAAGTCACAGCCGAGGTGACTTGTACAGAAGTCTACCTCTGCACTGCATTACTAGACAAAATGAGACGATTAGTCACAGACACACATTCCAGTATAGTTTGGAGGAACAGAGGCAGAAAGAGATATGGTGGCGATAGGAAACGAGCTGGAAGGGGAACAGTGAAGTGAGCAGGAAGAGAGCAAAGGGAGGGAGAGAACATGCAGGAGGAGGACAAATTATAGCTGTGAACTGCAGAGCAAACACTTTCTCTCCATCGGCCTCTCTTCATTCTTCTGTGTTGCACGCACACACACACACACACACACACACACACACACGCACATACACACACACACACACACACACACGCACATACACACACACGCACACACACACACACACACACACGCACACACACA
>NW_022280031.1:18268277-18277457 GCF_004355925.1 Anarrhichthys ocellatus
CACACACACACACACACACAGCAGACATTCCCTGAGAATGTTTCTGATGATTTTCTGGCTCCCTCTCCCCAAGTGATGTACAAGGGAATTCAGGAGAAACAAGCACACACACACACACATACATACATATACACACACACAGACACACACACTGTGTGCGTAAACAAAGGAGGACATAAAAACCAGGCCATGTTACAGAAATTTCAGAGGTTCCTTCTCTCAGTTTGATGGAAAAAAAACTTCTGCCGACATAGGGTAGTGGGGTGGTGGTGGGGGGGGTTATGAAAAAAAAATGAGAAAACAGGGAAGGAGAAATTAAGTGTGAAGCCTAGAGGAGTGAAAGATGGAGACTGCAAAAAGAGAAAGAGTAAAGAGATGGAGAGAGCTAAAGATGCGTGGTATGAAGATTAGCAGGTCGGGGAAAGACATCTTATTGTGTTTTCCAGAAAGGTTTTGATACGACTGACTACGACCGGCTACACACCCAGACGTATGGAAACCAACCAGTATGAGAAATGGAATGAAAAGCTGCTTTGAAGACGCTGTTCAGTCTGAGAGCTCGGTAACGCCGAAGGGAACTTGCTGATGTAGCCGATGTACCCAATCTTTTCTGAACAGCCTCTGCAACTCGGCTCCATCTGCATCAAGACATTTGAAACATGTCTTAACTTTTGGGGAACAGCTGAACATTCAAATGCTACAAAGAGCGTGACATTTTGAGGACAGTCTTCGCGCAATGATCGGAATTGCGCATTTTAAGCTTTTTGCACATCATTTCACGCCACGCCGTTAACGGGGAAACTTCCGCATGTTAGTCAAATAATACACATAAACCCAAAAAATAAAGTACCTGAGATCTACCATCCCAACTGTCAAAATATGTTTTCTTCACTTGCTGTTTCAAAACCATTTATGTCTTCATATACCAATGCTGAGCACTGCACCTAACTGCTGGTTTCCAATGAATTTACCTCCCCTGCCCCCCCCCCCCCCAGCCAAAATATCATATCATAATATTCATTCAGATGTTACTACCCGTTATCACTCACAACTAGTATCAAGAGTGCGGAGGTTGGATCGGTCAAACAAACAAAGGACTTTCACCCAGGAGGCTGCTGTTCGTGTCAACATTGAGGCTTTTCCGTAGTTTTATTGCGTAACTTCTGTACTAATGCCAGTTAATTAAAAACGCATTTTAACTAAAACCCACAATCGTTAACTAAACCTAACTAAGTTTTTGTTGCCTAAGTAAGTAAACCTATGAAGTTTATTTTGAAAAGAGACTGTACACATTGAACAAGTTTTCTGTGAACGTGGACATTTATTTTGAAAGGAGACTTCAAGGAGCGGATGTTTTCAGGCTCTTGTGGATGTTTCATGAACTCAGGGTTAATAACGCTGATCTGTGTGCTGTTAATGCCAGTCTGTAAATAGTTTTACACGCAAAGTTTATCTTCTTTTCAGGCCAACACATACACTGATCAACACACACCCGTAAGAAACATTCAACCACACACAACTTCTCATTCAGGTCCACAATACCTGTGCTCGAACACATGCCCAACCGTCTCCAGTCAACATGCAGATATCTCTCGAAAACAGCTCGATGCTGTAACGCAAGTGTGCACACGAACTCTTCAACACACACGTGTGCGCCAGCCATACGTTGCCATGGGTAACAGGACTGTGTTAAATGGGTCATGAGAGGAGCAGAGCGGTGTACGCAGCAGAGATAATGTTGAGCTGTCACACACACACACACACACACGCACACACACACACAGGTTGAGTCATGTTGTTCATGTCCAGCGATGCAAATGGAGGGATTAAGTCTAATGAATAAATAAGATGAAGTGTCAGAAATGCCATATGCGATGAATCAGCAGTGTGTGTGTGTGTGTGTGTGTGTGTGTGTGTGTGTGTATGTGTGTGGGTGTGTGTGTGTGTGTGAGAAACTGCATTGTCAAAAGTTGTTTTCTCCCCAATTACGTTCAGATTTAACGTATCTGTTAAGTCACCATCTACCGGTGGAAGTGTTGCAATATTGATACATTATTGTATGTTAAGAACTGGGCGTCTGTGGCAACATTCAAGGAAAACACATAACAAATGAGAAATAACTTCTCTTTACACAACTGTACATTTATTTTCCCCAGACTGGGATTTGAAATCTCTGTTTACCTGCGAAATGGACAAACAGACACAATGCAAAGACTTAGCTGCATCATTCACTCAGGGGCCATGAAAATACCTCCCTTTGTGTGTGTGTGTGTGTGTGTGTGTGTGTGTGTGTGTGCTGTGATAATGGTTGAATGCGGCCTGAGGAAACAGTGATATCTGCTAAACTTGCAGGAGGTGACAGGCTTTCTAATTAACTCCATGCTGGGTTGTTGTAGAGGCTAATTCATTAACAAAATGACCTAAGGACTTTGAGTGCTTGTGTGTGCCTGCGGTGCACATGTGTGTATGTGGAAGAAAAATATGTGTACGTGTTCAGGCACTTTGTGTTATTTTGCGGTACTGCATTTGCATATGTGTGTGTGACAAAAGACAGGAAACGTGTGTGCGCATGAGAGTGTGTGCTACAGTTATGGATATTGTCATTCTGTTGTGTTTTTCTACACTGTTGGTGTAATTGCATGCGTTGCGTACGAGGAGGTTGTAATTTGTGCGTGTCACAGAGAGATAGGGCGGCTTGTTCGAGCATCGCCGTCTAGTGCTTTGTTGAGCATTGTTGGGCTCTGAGGCCAGACAGCTGCATATCAGGAAGAAAGTGATTCAAGCTATTATTCAGTGAACACTGAGGAGGAGTTATAACGACAACAGGACACTGTTTGCTGTGTTTTGGGCTCTTTTAGAGTCTGTTTGGTTTCAAATGTGTGAGACACAATGAACATCTACAAACTCACTAGTATAGAGGACATTTTGCAGGACGAACTTAAACCGTTTTTGCCCTAACACCCAAAATAAAATATAGCATATCTTTTCTGGAAGTGAACAAAGTAAGAAAGGGGGCGTTACCAGGAATTGGCTTCATGTAAACATTCCAAAACAGGAACAGTGGCTGGAAATTGGAAATCTTTGTGACGTAAAAGTTGACGTACCTTCTGAGTGTCAAGGAGAATACATTTAATTACTGGAAGAAATGGAACTCTGATATGAGCTATGACACAAACTAAATAAATGCCCAGTTAAAATAATATATGTGTGAATATATAAATGTTTTCAGACCACTACTCACTCTTATTGTGTATTCATTTTTAATTTGTATTTGTTTGCATAACCCACTGTATTATTTATGTATGTGGTGTGCGGTTCTGTTCATAGCTTTGTGAACTTAAGTTAGAAAAATAATATATATATACTCAATTGAACTCATCAACAATGAGTGAAAGAAACACCGATAAAGAAAAATCGAGATGCTTCTGAGAGCTTTCAAACGATGTCGAAGCCAAACAGTTTACACGTGTGCGAGTGTACGCTGGAGCATTCATCACTGAACGTGGAGTCCATTAATCTCACAGCAAGAGAACGTTAAATGTCCAGATGTTCTTGCCAGCCTCTGAGTTTTCTCCATAATTAATCTCTTGTTACTTTATGTCTCAATTGTGACGGAACTAAACAACAACAGTTGACGGATCGGTTTTAAAATGTTAATCTCTCTTTATGAAAATGATAACGAAGTTTTACACAACAGCAACCGCTCAGTCGTCGGGCACATTGACACCTGCTCTCTGTCGACCAGGGGTGGTCGCTCATGAGCAATCGTGGAGGAACACCATCACAATCAGTAGATTATCGACTTATTGTACGATATGTGGACATGACCTGTAATGAACAACTAATGGAACGCTTCAGTTCTATTTAGTTTTGCCAGGAAAGCAGCATGCCCACAACCAGGGCTCCACATTATAAAGACCTGAATGGAATGCAGCCATTTATTTTGTTAGTTACATCTGTGTTGAACAGTGAAAAGGCCTATCACCCCATCCTTCAATGGATACGTGGCCGCTGTGTTTTGGTCCACAATTAATGTTTCTTTGGGGATTCCTCCCAAGAAGCACCAGTTTTAGAGGATAAAGCGCCGTCTCCCGTCCTCCGCAGCACAGACAACATTTACACTTTGTGACACTTTAGTTGCTACTTACACTTCTCCCACTTCACTGCAGTCAGTTCTCTGGTGGATAGTAGAAATACAGATACTTTGGCTTTTATTTAATGACATTTCTGCGAGCATCTGACTCCACAGGCCTTGCTGCTGACAGATTTCACCATTTTTAATGATGAATGCCTCAAAAAAATGTCTAAACAGTTAAAACATGAGACAGGTGCAAATGATCATAGTGCCAGGACCAGTCTATTCATTATTTATACGAATTCCTTGTTGCAGAATCCTGCCAGATCACATGTTGAACTCAGACCAATCACAACATGCACGATGTGCAAAAGTGATCAGGGCAATGGGGACCAGAAACAGAATTCTCAGGTCAGTTATGCCGATACATATTCATGCAATGTCCGAGGCGCCATTGTGCACGATTGAAATGTTGTCAAACCAGGCTTTACACGCGATGAAATGAAGGGTTAGGATGCTAGATTTCATTTCTAATACATGTCTGTAGAATTAGGCCATTTTCAGGCTGGTATCATGTAGTCTGAGTGTCTTGTTTAGACTATTTGACGGCCATTTCCGTCCAGCTGTTTCTTCATCTTTCTATCCCCCTCTCTGTGATTATGTTGTCTGTATTTGTCTCTTCCTCCCTCAGTTTCCGCGTCACTCTCCCTCATTCTCTCTCTCTCTCTCTCTCTCTGTGCTTCCAACGGCTCTGAGGAAACTCCAGCTGGCTCCGAGATCGACTCGCCCTCCTGTGGCGAATCCCCCTAATAAGCGGCGCGCTGTCCCGTGGCGATGGTGATCACACACAGGGGTCTTGGCTCGCCTCACCTCCCTTGAGGTATCCACCACTATGCACACACACACACACACACACACACAAATACTCGCTCTACCACCTCGCCGCTCTCTATTTGTCGGTCTGCGCCGCGATGATTAAGCCAAACTACAGCGCTGTTGCTTCGCTCGGCTTCGACCAGGCCTCCTGCCGCGTGGTGATTACTTTGGTCCACGTGAGACTGAATCCAGAGTTCCCGCTGGTCCTGGAATGTTTTGGAACATCGTCCAATTTAGAGAGGTGGAATCCCGAAAGAGAAAGAAAGCTTCTCAATTCTCTGAACAACTCAAGAATTTGAATTTGAATTAGTTTTTAAGTTTTTCACAGCGAGAAGTGGAAAGCAGACTGTTTACCCCGTAGAGCTTCTCTGAGCAGAGAAAACTAATTAGCAAACCAGACAGGAATAACATTTTTGGGTCAGGGAAGCTCCACTTAACCAAAAAGATGTCCTGGCTTGGGCTCTCACATCAGACTCACAGTGGGAAGGCTGAGATGTGATTTCAGATATTAGACAGCAGGGACCAGCCACACCAGACCGGGCCTGAGTTATGGCTAGTTCATACATGGGAAGAGTAACGGGCAGTGCTGGTGCTGGTTTTGTCCACAGAGAATGTCAAAATCAACACAAAATGAAAGTGACACATGAGAAGAAAATAACAGCATACTCCTGTTCTGGTAATACGAAAGAAGTCTATCTCCTGATTTTAGCTGGTTTGTTTAAAAAAATCTACACATATGTGCTAATTTGTGTGGAAAATGGGTTTATGTATACATTTATGTATTTATACTGTGTGTGCACTTTGTAACGCTTCCAAAGAGTATGTTTGTTTGTTAGTTAGTTAGTTAGGATATCTTAAGTCTATAAGTTTTTTTGTGCCAAAACGCAAAATTTCCAAAGGAGCACTACATTTGTTGAGTTGTTACTGTACTACTGAAAGGTTAATAAACTCGCAAGAGACAGAAAGATTAATGGTCAGAATCGATGCAGCAAAGAGAAAGATATCAAACTCCCAAAACCTCAGTTCCTCAGCAGCGTCTCTCATCAGTCCCTCCGTAGCCTTCGCCTTTCCAATGACGCAGCCCGTTTGAAAACAAGCCACTCTGTAAAGAAAGTGTAGCCTCCAAGATTAGAAGACTGACTTGAGGCCTGACATCCTGTATTCAACTGTTGTCCTATTAATCTATGGCTCTGCTCTCTGCATATGAATAATGTATGTGGATATGGTAAAATGGAAAGAAACACTCACCTTTATCACTCTCCTGAACGATGTCATTCATCACTTTGAGTTTAGCGGAACATTAATGCTGGGGAAGCAAATTAACACCAGCCACCTGCCAAACACTGTCATTATAATGAGAAATTGATGTTTGTATTATAATATGAATATGTGGTTTGGATTCAAATTTGGGTGAATTTTTCTCTTGTTTTTTTTCTTTTTATTGCTCTCTTACCATTTAGGACAGAAAAGAGTCACTTTAGCAGGCGATCTGCTGTCTGTTTGAATTCCTAATCAATTCTAAAAACACACTTGGTTGGTGACGTTTCTCTTTATTTGAGAAACAGATGTGCTGTGAAGTGACACACTAACCCGTCCTCATTCCCAACTTCACGTCTAGTAACGCCGCTCGGTCAGCGGCCCTCAGCATCTGATACCGATGAAACCATTCAGCGTCCGTATGAGGGGCACCGGACTTTTAACCGACTCCAACGTAAACCCATCTAGTAATGAGTAACGGGCAAGAAAGACCACGTGAGGAAGAGGTCGGGGAGCACGGACAAGTCAAGCAAACACAGGACTTTCACCCAGGAAACCGCTTTTCATGTCATGTATGAAACCAAGTCAACGTTGACAACCTTGTTGTTACCTAACTTGCGTACTTTACTAATAACACGTACATGATAAACATACTTATTTTAGCCCAAACCAGGATATCTCCCCTAGCCTCATCAAGTAAGCCTAAAAACTAAGGTGGAATTTTTTTTTTTGTGGAAAAGACACAGTATGAACTTTAACGCCGTCCAAAACTGAAGCTAGAGGAGAAACCTAGAGCTTCATAGTTTGAAGCGTATACTGACGTCAGTGTTTGACGAGTTAAGAGTGAGAATGTGTCTCTCATCCAGCATTCGTAGTTATACCTACGCAAAAACTAATGCACTGTAATATGTAGATACCCCACGAAATATGTTACCCATGTAATCATGAATGAGGAAGTAAAGAGATCCCAAAAAGCCCACACAGTGTGGGTGGGAGTGGAGGTGGATGGGTCCAACAAACAGCGAGCTTTGGGCCAGGAGGCCGATGTTTGTTCCCCGTGTGAAACGAGTCAAAGTTGATTTATTTGTCACGTGGTTATTTTAACCTAAACGACGATCTCTTCCTAAACCTAAATAAGTATTTTCCTGTGAAGACGAAAGTTTATTTTGAAAAGTCTCTATGCATGTCACGAACTCACGCAATGATACGTTGGTGTCTTCATGAGTACTTACCCAAAGATGACCAGTTGTAGATCAGTTACTGTGTTACCTAAAACTTCATGAAGACAACGGTTGTTGTTTTTCTCACATCCCTCCACTGTGAACGAAGACTTTTAAAAATAACTGAGAGGAATCTTGATGAATTGAAGTCAATGGGGGGCCGCGTTTAAGGTCCCATTGACGCCAATTCATCTAGACGTTTTTTTCAGTTTTTTGAAAAACGTATTTTTCAAGAATTGAAGGTAACACACAGCGAGTAACTGATAAACAAATGGTCATTTTGTGGATGAAGTATTCCTTTTTAATATTGATACAAATTGTGGCTGTAAATAGTCTGAGCTAAAATTGAATAATAGATATTGCATTGCAGACTTGGAACACACTAGTCCTGAGATGATACTTCTCACCAATGGGACAGCACACCCCAGTGGTTATTCAGTTTACAAACAGCTCAATCTTATGTTTTTATTCTATTTTCAAATCCCACCGTGTGTGAGAGGTGGGAGGTTTACGTTGGACTCATGGCGGTTGACCTCCTCATCGAACGGGCTCAGTGCGGTCGGTTGTTCTGTAATCATACCTCGCTGAAACGTTAAAGTCTGACCTGCTGACAACAATAAATATCCATATTTACGTTTATGTGGACTTATTTTTATTAATTACGGAGTTAGCAGTTGAGCAGCATGATTAATCGGTAGAATATATTCACATCACTTACAATAAATAGGAGTAATAAGACATAAGTAGGACAAATCTTCCTTCTCTCTGCTCCCCTCTTTCTTATAAACACATTACATTTCCTTTTCCTCTCTTACCTTCCTTCCTCATCTCCTGGCCTTCTCCTCCTCCTCCTCCCTCCTTCTTTCTATCCTTCATCTATCCCCCCTGTTCTCTTCTCTTCCTTCCTCACCCCTCCTCTGCTTTCACTTCTGTATCCGTGACTTCCTGCTTCCCCAACCTCTCTCCTTCTCCTTCTCCTGTGTCCCCAGCTTCACTTCCTCCTCCTCCTCCTCCTCCTCCTCCTCCTCTTCCTCCTCCCCCTCCCCCCCAGTCACATATGGTGTGAAGGTGGTGCCCTCTTGTGGTGATGTAAACGCGCTCCTCTTACCAGGATATTAACACCATCACCACTGATATTACTACAGTAATGACTGTACGCAGACCTGTATGACGAGCACTGTTTCCTTCTCTTCTTCTCTCCGGGGGAGTCACAAATAATCATTAGAAATAACCAAATAGAGCTTCAGTCGGCTTACACATACAGAGGCCTAAAGATCTTCTTTTTTCATTTATTTTTCATACAAACACATAAAACGTCTTTTTCAAATAAGCCGCCATTCATAACGGGACCATCTGCTCTTACAGTCAGTGGTCATTTATGGCATTATATATATATATATATAGTGACACATAGACAAAGTAAGAGAGGATAAGGAGATGAGATGTAAGAGGGGAGCAGAAATAAAGAAAGATTTGTCCTACTTATTACTCCCATTTAGTGATGTGAACATATTCTACTGATCTATCATGCTGTCCTCTCAAACCTGACGTGTTCAACGTATTCTAAGAAAAACCCTTAAAAAAGTCTTACACCTCAAACAGCCCCATGAAGCGACGACCTCTTTTCCCAAAATGTCCTGACGGAGAACACAAACACAACGTTGTCTCCCTTGAGTCCGCTTTTCCCCTAAAGATCATCCGTCATATTTTCATTACACTATTCTCAAAACAACATATATATATATATATATA
>NW_022280031.1:18282457-18299959 GCF_004355925.1 Anarrhichthys ocellatus
CACACACACACACACACACACACACACACACACACACAGTTTCCATGAATACGGACACTGAATGATGATTTTCGCTCTGAATCCGAGCCGGTGGCACCGATGTGACAGCATTAGAACAAAACAAACTAAACTAAACACAACAAAAGTTGAAGCCAATAAAACTACTACTTGGTTGTGTTTAGGCAACACAAGTATTTTGTTCACAAGGGACCCAAACAGCAGTCTCCTGGGTGAAACCATCCACCACCCCAACCTCCTGTATTCCCTTGTGATAACTTGAAAAAAAATGACAAAATAAGTTGACCTCAAAGCATTCTTCACTCTGCAGTTTCCTTGTATGGGATGCAGAGAATATGCGCCGACAGTTTGATATCACAGCTGTCTCAGTCAAGACTACAGTTTCAGCACAAACACGTAAAATACTTCTACTACTACCACAATAATATTAATACAACTACCAATAATTTGTTTGTAACGGACGTTTTAAAAGCAGAGATGAATCGGACCGTGAAACTGCTCGAACTGCGCGACAGCCAATCAAAATGCCAGAACATCCCACTGATTGTCCGACAGCCAGATTAGTCCGTACAGTATCTGCACAACAATAACCTTGTGCAAGCGGCATCAGAGACATATTGACAGGATACAGAAGCGTGAGCTGATGAGCTGATGGGCATCGGTTCAGTCTGCTTCCTCTTCCTCTTCTTCCCCCTCACTAGCCTTCCAATACACATGTACAACATAATGCATACTGCTAAAACAATGGGGCGTTCTTATCTTAATTTATTCCCATTACACCCCGAGGATGGCGTTTAACTTGTTCGCTCTCGTACACACACACACACACACACACACACACATGTACACACCTCATTAACCCGGGGAGAAGCTCTTAATGCACAGGAAGCTTTCCACTCCATTAGCCAGAGTGATTACTGCAGGTACTTGGATTGTAGATGGGGATATGTGGGTACTTTTCAGTGAGATAGCAGAAACAGGTATGACCATTGAAATAAGTAATATGAATAGCTGAGTCTAATTGGCAGACAGTGATCATGATGATCTTTTATTTTGGTATTATTCTACTCAGATCTGGTATTACTCTTCCCAACTGAAAATGCAATATTAAAAAAAACAGCTGAATACATCCTATAATACCTATATTGTTTAGTTATGTAGTGGCATAATTCTCTGCCAGCTGTGTTTATTCCACTTTTATTTTTACTTGTGTGACTGAATGTGTCAAACCTCAGTGATTTAGACATTTCACGGTCAGTAACGATGACAGGAGAGAAATAAAACTGTGCATTAAACACTAATATTTAGTGATGTCGTGGTGTTAGGGAGGTGGCAATGACAGCAGTGAATCATGGCAAAACATCTGTTGTCTTTGTATATCTCTGTGTCTTTCATTGTATCTCTGTAAATGTATGCCTATCTCCCCCCCCCCACACACACACACACACCCATAAATACAAATGGAAACATGTCACACACGCTCCAGCTATCACGGTTTTCAGTTTTGGCGGAAACTGTTGACAAAACCAATAAGTTATTTCCTCTCACTCTCTCCACCCTTCGCTCCTCTCCATTTCCTCACATCACGTCTCTCCACATCCCGTCTCTGGTGCACGTGCACGCACGCACGCACACACACTCACACACTCACACAGTTTCATTCACAAAAGCAGTCAGTGTGCTCCGTCGGAGGCTAAAGCAGAGTCCAGGCACTCAGTCACTGACGGAGCCTGGAGACTCTTGAAGCGAACTGCAGCCAGCAGAAACACACCGCGGGGACTGTCGTTTGGACGCTCTACAACAGCGAACCGACCATTAGACTGAAGATTAAAACCAGCAATGTTCAGCAGTTGTATGTTATTGTACAGGCTGTTCTCGTAAAGTGTTCGTAGATATATATTACGAAAATGAATGCACTGCAATTCGTAGATATCGCACGAAATCTGTTCGTATCTAATCCATGTAATTATAAACCAGGAAGTTTAAAGGGCGGACGGGGAGCGGGATGGGTCAAACAAAGCTGTTGTCTGCGCTCGGTGTGAAGTGAGAAGTTACAAAACTTCCGTAGTTATTTGAAACCCTAAATATTTTCCTGTAACCAAGTAGTTGTGTTGCCTTAACTTAAAGTTGTTTCCTGTGAAGATGTAGCTAGCTGAAATTGACACGTGTTGCTGGACACAAAAAACGCATATCAAACTAACCGTCTGTATGAGGATACGGGCAATTTGGGATGAAAAGAAAGTCAAAAACATAGTTTTGTTGTTAGTTATGCTGCTCTTTATCCCGAGCTATTTACAAGCCAATATGCGCAATGCTGTGATAGGCCAGCGCAGGGCTAGGCAACCATACCAATAGCACACCTTCTCATCTGCATGCTGAATCTTTCAAAGCCATCGGCAGTTGCGTGGCTTGTTATTTACGCTGGTTTAATTGATTTATTTTTCCCACCCACATTCCGCGAAGACCTGCCCTACTCTTGTTAATCTGTGCATATCAACCATCAATGTCGATATGCACAGATTAACGAGACGATTTAGAAATGGCACGATACATCTTCAAGGCTGCCGGACCCTGAGCTAGATATAAAGCTGCCTGTCACCATCTCCAGCTGTGAGTATTTGTTTTATTCAGTTTAATATAGGAATTCCTTGAAATCCTTTCATATTATACATTTCAAGTTTAAATCTTTTTCTTCTGAAGGCCAAATCCTGAAGGACAGTTCATAAAATATTACTCACAAAGTCTGTCACTATATGGTGCTAATATAGATGTTAAAGAGAGTTTATATCTAGAACTGCCACTACACCAAACAACTGTATAAACCAACTGTATGAGCTCACTAAAGTACAGGTTTTCAGAGCTGGAGCATAACACGTCAAAGTATAGCAATCATAGAAATGTACCGTAATGTATCTATATAATTATTTTTGTAGATGTGAATCAGCCAAAAGACAAATCATCGTTCATCAAATCATCAATTTTGTGATTTTTTTTTGTCAGTTGATCTATGTTTAATTATTTTTTTATTTTATATTTAGTTATATTTTATCTTATTATTATTATTATTATTATTAAACCTTGAGAACAAATAATGACGGGCAGAAAAAGCAATAGATTGAGTTGTGAATAGTGTGAAAGAATAGGCCATGAAGTGATCGAAAAGTTCAGGAGAACCAAAAAATAAGAATATAAAATGATGGATGGAACAACAGAAAGTTCAGCTTTTTCAATTCCAAAATCCTTTTCCAGTGAGTTTGCCTGAGACGGAGCAGAGGGCATGAAAGCTCCACTGCCTAATTCGCTCTGGGCCCCGGGGACAGAAACAGTAAAAACAATTCCTCAGACCATGGAAAGCAATTTCCTCAATATTTTCCTCAAAAATAAAGGCACAGAATAATATGTAGCACACATCAAAATTATTATTTTGTCCGTATACTTTCTGCTCCTATACACGCACAGAACAAACAAGAGGCTCCTGCAACAATCAAACCTGAGAAAGATATTTAGATAAAGGGCAACTGGAGATATAGCAGCAGACTCTGATGTGTGTTCAGTGCTGTAGCTCACATGAAGGGAAACAGTGGAGTGTGTGACAATGAGGGAGGTGTTGTTCGGAGAGAACCTTTCAGGAGGCTGGTTGTGGACCGTGAGAGTGTGGAGACAAACAGCAATCGAACATTCTCATTGGTATTCACAGCAACACGACTGAAGTGAGCAGTGCCTGCAGCAGTTTGAGCCGCAATTATAGTCATAAAAAACCTCTGACCTAATGAAAGTGTAAAATTGATCAAATTAAGTTATCGACTTAATCAAATTAAATAACATGTATTAACTATTGCCCTTGATATTCTTAAGGAAGTGAAAATATGTGACCTGGTGTGAACGGTCACTAGTGCAACATACTGCGACATAAAATGTGTTTCTTGTTTTTCCTGCCAATTCTTTTGGAGGAGTAATAAAAGTCAGTCTTGAGCCCCGAGCCTCTTCACTAAGAACTAAACCCCAGAGGAAGCGAGCACCAACAGCAACGCTCCGCTGTCTCCCCATTACTCCACTGAGTGACAGAGCCGTGTGTGGCGTGGCCCGCCCGCTCCTCCACACTTTGTTTCATACCTGGTGGAGCACAGACAGCCGCCGTCAATCAAACCCTGTGAGGAAATGTAAATATGAATCAGCCACTGAGGCCACTCTCAACCGTGGAATCAATTATGGACCGACGGAGTTCATCAAACTTTACATACTTCCGGTTGACGCGGCGCTGCCGCGACTCGGGCACTGGGGACACAGGCGGCTGCTTGTCGAGAGTTTGTTTTAGTCTGACAGAGTGTGTCGAAGTTTGTCAAGTGCGTTGAATTTTGTTGGAGGCCGACGAGTTGATCTGGTCAGAAGAAAGGAAGTGATAGAATAAGTGTAACGCAGAAGGGAAGAAGACTTTTGTTGAGTGCTGTTCACGTTGGTGCTGATTACACCCAGCGTTACTACGCAATACAACGCCATCACCGTGCTTCCTGGGGGAAGCGACCAGGTGCTGTGGGAGTCAAACATCAAGGGCAATGAGGAAGGACTGGGCCGAAGGTACAACAAGCCAAGTCTGCCATCGATACTCTTCAGCAATGAGTATCGATGGTAATAATAGTATTGAAGGTTCAAATGTAAATAAAGGGGGGACAAAGTATTCAATGTAGACATCGAGCTCTTGCTGTTCCTCTGCTGTTGAATGAGGAGGAGGGGGAAATTAATATAGAATCATAATAATTAACTATCGCTAATATCAATGTCCGTTCCAACCACATCTACCGGCATAAAAACAGGAAGTCAGAGGTAAAGTAGTAAAGCCCGCCTCTTGCTTAATTTGATTGGCTGCCTCGGTCAGTTGGGACATTGACGAGCGGTGCGACTCTCCGCCTGCCAGGCGCGCCGTACCAGAGAAAACCATTGGTTTTGCGGGCAACACGTCTCGGTGTGATCGGCCCCCGAGGAACAAGATGGAGGAGCTGCACCTGAACACAAGATGCTGCACCTGAACACAAGATACAGAGGGTCATGCCTCATGATCTACTCAGAGACCTGGCTTTGGGGAGATTTTCCAGATTCGTTGGTTCAGGTACAAAGGTTCTCAAATGTTCCCATAGATAGGAATAATAACTCCTTGGCATTTGTGGCATTTGTGTTTTATTGAACCTTTGGTGCATACGCAAATAAAGACATTGAACACAAACCTGACATTAGAACTTACATGCTAAAGTGTATGACCATTTTATCTACCCAGAGAATACGGAAATATTTGTATCAGCGTTGTATTCATCTCGCCTAGAGAGAATGCATCCATGGTTGCCTTGGACTGTGTCCATCATCAATTACTAACTGATATTAGTACTTGGGGACTTCAATCGTTGAAAGATTGACTACGCTCTTCCAGGGCTTCAGCAATATGTCAATAATAACTTATGTGAAATTAAAGCCGTGTTCAGTTTGCCTGGCGGACTGCACAGGTTAATCAGCCATGATAAGTAATCTGTTCAAAGGGAACTGTGAACTGTGTAGGGAAGAACTGAACAACTGCTCTTCACTTCAGATACTAGACAAATGCTACAGCAGCATCAATGATGCATGCTGTCTGCTGCTAAGCTCAGACCCTCCTCTCAAATTTAGATCATAACACTATCTGGCTAATTCCCACTTTCAGGTCCGACTTGCTAAGAAGCAAACCTTCCTCAAAGACTGTCGGTGTCTGGCAGGATGAGAATAAGGAGGAGCTGAGTTGTTGCTTCAGGGCCACAGATTGGGATGTTTTCCAACGAGGGAATAATTGAGAGTATTGCGGAGGCGATCACAGGGTACATTCAGTTTTGTGTGTAGTGCCAAAAAAGACCATTAGGATATACCCAAACAACAAAGACTGCATCACGCCTAAGATCAAAGACTGCATTAGATGAAAAAAAACAAGCCTAATGGAACAGAGATATAATGAAACTGAGAGCAGTTCAAAGAGAACTAAAGGGGAAACTAAGGGAAGCGTGAGAACAACACATAATCCAAGCGTCAGAGAAGTATTTTCAACGAAGAACTCGGAAAAAAAAATGTTGGGACTCTGTGAAAGAAATGACCAAGTTGAACTGTGACAAGAAGGAAATACATGTACTGAATGAACTGGAAAAAGAAAAACCTTACCCAAAGAGAAATAATGATATTAGACCAGGAGCACTGACGTTATTACGTCAAACATACTTAAAGGAGATATTTGTGTTGTTGTTTAGCGGCTCTTATTTTGCCATTTCTGCACAGAAACCTGAGCAGGTCGTGAGCCTGGAGAATCACTGAAGAAGGGGGACCACAAGGCCTTCTGTCCCTCCACTTTCAGGTGTTACGACAGTAAAGTGGTAATGTTTAAACCAGGTATGAGGTTATATGGCGGCTAACCGTGTTGGACAATCATCCAATCACAATCAACCATTTTGTATCATCTAATTATACATGCATATGTGCATTATTAAGTGCTCTCATAGGGAAATCATGAATAAAGATAAGAGTAGATATTCATGAAAATATCAAGAAATGTGTGCCGGTCATGAGATAAAAGACTATTTATGAAGATTAATGTTATCAGTATGCCCCCTTCTTTTAAATTGTTAAATGGCTATAACAAAGAAAACGGTGAGCTTTGTTAGTTAATAGTAGCTCATTAAGTCAGCCTATCAGATTCCCAATAAACAAATTACAAACATTACTACAGCACATTGAGAGCAATGGCAGCTTATCAGACAGGTGACACGTGTTATAAGTACGCTTTGCTCTGCTGACTCCATTATGGCGTACAGCTCACAAAGGTACACTCAGCAAAAAATGAAAGCTGTTCCAAAAACACAAGGGGATCAACAACAACATCTGTGTTGAGTGTACTTTAAGAAACGGAATCTCAGCTCTTCAGACAACCTGGAAACGACACAAACTAATTAAAACTCCTGCCAAACTAATGGAGCGACGTAAGCGTTATGTGAAGTTGTTTTTTTTGTCTTTTGTTTGATAACGTGAAACGTGTGTCGGGATGACTCGAGGATCTAATTCAGTCTGAATATGTGTCTTGAAATTAGATTTTTTTTAACAACTTTTTTGTTATGTCAGTTTTAACAGTCGTGCTCCTTTAGAGTATTCATGTTTAAACTTTAGTTGATAGATATTCTACTGGTGAAAAACAATGAAATACAATTATTAATGTTATTAACAAATGCTATGTTTTGTTATTTAATCATTTGTTTGTGTAATATTAAAATAATTAGTTCATACATTTTATATCTTCATCAAAGCTGAAAATATTTACATTCTGATTACATTAGAGCATTTATTAACAGTTAATTGTTGCACACATTTTAACATTTTGTCTACTTTATTTGTTAATGATTACCAAAATTATTTGTAAATCTTTTAGAAATTGATTGTGAAACAACATTACATGGATAGATGGACCCAAAACAAATGTTTATAGATTCTCTTCTAAAGTATTTATTCACCATTCAACAAAGAATTGTATCCAACAGTCACAACTTTATGATTGCATCCAAATAATGTTTATAGACGGTTTACAAACCCGTTATTAACAACAAAGTGTAACAAATAGTGGATCTTAATCTCATCCAGATTTCAACAGTTGCCTGTTTTTAATATTCATTATTTTCTGTCTCCAGTTTATATTGATGTTGGTAGCTGGCAGCCAGAGGTCACTAATCCTAATCCCACCTAAAGCTTTGAGGTTTGGATTGTTCCTCCAGTCAGTGAAAATAGTCGTCACAGAAATGTTATATATTTCTACTCCCCAAATACCCTTGTTGGAAGACAAGTAAGGAGACATACGGCGGTCCAAGTTCACCACACAGCTGCCTGTTTAAAATGAAGTTAAAATGAGACCACTTCTCAACTTTTGAACAGTCAGCAGGATTGTAATGAGTGAGCGGGAGAGATAGGGGAGAAAGATACAGGCCGATCTGGGGGAGTAATAGAGTGAGAGGGGGGCTTAGGGGGAGAGACAGAGAAAGAGTAGGAGTCAGCTTGACAGAACAAGAGGACGAGAGGGAGAGGAAGAAAGAGGAAGAGTGTAGCATAAAAATCAATTCATCGATGAGGCTCTATTTCGGATGCAGTCTAAATCACTGTTTCAGCACACACACACACACACACACACACACACACACACACACACACACACACACACACACACACACACACACACAGAGGCATTTTAATTACATCCTGCTACGTGAAGAAGCTCTCAGTCACTGAACCATTTACCAAACCCACCAACAGTACAAAGCACCAGGGACCAATATGCATAATGTGTGTTAGCACATATCGGGGCACTGGGTATAAAATGGAGGATGGGATCAGTGTGTGTGTGCACGTGTGTGTATGTGTGTTTAACCAGTCTTGTGGGGACATACATCTCTTTACACAGTCACATTGTGGGGCCTCGCTTTCCTAATGGGGACAAAATTCACGTCCCCATGACGTACATCATTACATTTTAGGGTGAAAATCTGGTTCAATGTTAGGCTACGGTTAGGTTTAGATTAAGGTTAGGATTAAGCCGGAAGCGGTTATAGTTAGGGTTTGGGTAAGTCTCCAAGAACTTGTTAGTCAATGTAATTTCGTAGGAAAACTTGACTAGATTTTCATTCTGGTATCTTGAGCCTCTGAAAGACAGTAAAGCCAGCCGAGGACGCCAGCGTCCACGAGGAAGTCGTTCTGCAGCTTTAGTTAATTTCACGCAATCTGCATCCGAAGATTTATGTCAAAATCTCACATCAAAGGTCGTCGCTGACATTGGAAACAAAAGTTGAGAAAACAATCTCACCACAATTTCTATTTCATAGCTCTTCTGGAGCTTTGGACTGTATCGCACGACCTGCATCAGCTGACGGGGATCAGAAATGTTCTGCCAATCGATTCATTTACTAATAATTCCAGCACTAATCAATGTTGAACACAATCATTTGTGGAGGCATCACTCATGCGTGTGTGTGTGTGTGTGTGTGTGTGTGTGTCGGTTGCATTCCCACCAGCTCGGCCCTGAGGCACATTGAATCGGAGCCCTTAAAGATTCTCCTGAGACAAACAGACAAACAGCTACAGGCTGCTGCTCCGGCGAGCTCGATGAGCGCCGCTGTCTGTCTGTCTGCTGGTGTTTCTGTATTCTCTCGCTGTGATGTACAGTGCAGCCCTGGGCTCTGACACACAACTATTTGAAGTATTTACCAGGCCAGGTTAAACGAGGGCAGCGTGCGGTGCCTTCAGCCGTTTCCTGCTTTCTTACGTGTTTCTTCTCTCTTTCCTCTGGTTCACAACCTGCAGCAATTACCATCATCTTTCTCTCCCTCCTTTCCTCCTTACCCTTCTTGTGTTTCCCCCTTTCTCTGAACATACATGCTGAGGCTATTTACATTTATTTTCTCTTCTTCTCCTGCCCTTCATCTCTCCCACTGTATCTATTCTCTCTTTACAGTTCCTCCCTTGAAGCCCCCCCCCCCTCCCTTCCTTATTTCCTCTCCCCTTTACATATTTATTTTTCTTCCACCGTCCTCCCTCTTTCCTCTCCTGCATCTCCTTTTTTTTACCCTCTCTTAACCTTCATTTTCCTCCTCCCCTTCCCATCTTTTATCATATTTTTATGGTTCTCATTTTGCTTTTCTCCACTACGTCTTCTTCATCCCTCCCAGCATTACCATACAACCTCAAGCTAATTTTAGCCTTACCTTTCCTCCTACACCCTCTGTGAATAGCCCCGGGGATCAGTAAGGATTCGGGTTTATCTACTTATTTTATATCCATTTTTCCATCTTTTTCCCTCGTTTCTTCCTTCCCTTTCTCAATTTCTATCTAAAACATATACTGTAGCCTGGGGCCGTCTGTATCAGCGATAGTAACAGGCTGCAAAAAGCCCTTTAATAATGCAACAGACACATGCTGCAACAAGCTTGCAGTCTGACTGACTGACTGACTGTGTCATATGTGCTGACCTTCAACTTTTAGGATAATTTCCACTTCCATTCCATGAATTATTCTCCATTATACTGGCTGGTTGATGGACTAGCTGACTGGTTCAGACAGGGAAACAACTGTTGCTGCCCATGATAGGTCAAACAGTTGATGTCTGGTGAATACTGCAAATCTTGGCACTGTCAAGTAACACTTCATGCAGCGGTGTTTGGCTGAAGATAACAGCAACAGTAATCGTATTGTCCTGATATCTTCTGCATAGACAACGCTAAGTTAAACAATGTTAAGTTAAACCAAAAGACATAAAAATGTGAATGGAAAATCTAACTATGACTCCCAAAGAAGATTTTAGTTTTATTCAATTAAGGACCTTAAAGTGTGTTGTGTTCACTGTGTGACGACCCGCTCGTTTCCACTGGACACAAATCAAGGAGCTGAAGTTGAACAATAATCTTGGTAACACTCTCTATGACGCCCATATCTTTAATGCATTATTTACAATGCTTTATGATCTGCAGTAAAAATATTATTATAAGCACTCATAAATATTCATTATCCTTTTTAACAATAACAGTAAAGCATTTTAAAACATTTTATAATGACTTGTATATATAACCTGAGCCAAGCCATGCTTACTCTTTCGGGGACAGTTTGACAGAACAACAACACAAAGAACAGTTTGATAATCACGTGCAAATTGATAGCACAAAAAATAAGTCCCCCAGTGTGTAAAGGCCTTAAGTTAAGGCTCCTCCATGTTGCCTCCTTTGAGCCGAGGTCACTGAGACACCAACTGACAGACCGACTGACCACCGCCAAATGAAAAGTGAAGAATCAAGGGTCACTCCACATTACAGAAGATTAAATGAATGCTTCTCTGTCCCAATAAAATGTATGTATGATATGAAGTGGGACTGTAGATCAAAACACAAAAGCATAAACTTCTTTTTCTAAAGGGAATTAGATCATTTTACTGGTATTCTTATTCATTTCTTCTTTTGCTTCTTTTCTTTCTAAAAGCTAAACGCTCATTATCCCGGAAAACCCGGAAACCTTTGATGTATATGCCATCTGTTGCTTCTTTTTTTATATCAAACACACAGATGAAAATGGGAACTAACTTCCAGCTCCTCTTCCACCTGGACTTCTGTGAAAGGCAGGCGAACCACAGCGAGGCACCACTGGGACAGACGCTAACATCTGCCATTCATTATTCATTGACTTTACATCAACGTGCGGATTGCCTTATGGGATCGAACACAAACTGTAACACCTTCTGTCTTCCAAACATTGGCATTCGCGGAGGTGACAGAGTGCGTTGCTCGTCACTCGCTGTATCTATAATTAATGGAACAATCTGTATGTCTACATCAGACTGCTCATCGCGGTTCACTCGTTCACAAGGAAGGTAACATTTTCATTCAATCGTAACAGAGGATGACAGATTCCAAAAAATACACTGGTTGGATTTAGTTCTGTTGAAATATACGTCAGATTATAGACACAAGAAACACATTATACATTTAGAAAAAAGACAAAACGTCAAAATGATAATATAGAGTAGAGTAAAACAAACAAATATGCTTGACAATGACACACAGTGCACCTTTGATTAAATCATCTATTCACTCTGAACCACTCATTTAAAATGGACTTTCACAACAGCACATTTAACACATTAAAGGGCTAGTTTGGGTCTTTTGAAGTGCGGTTTTACGAGGTACACGGGCACAGCAAAACTTATTTGAGACTACTTGAAAAAAAAGTAATCAAGCATATCAGTTCAAGTGTACGCTATATTAAGAATATGTTTGCTTCTTTACCTTACCGTGAGGCAGCTATACAGTCTATATTTCCGTTTGAGAACTAAAGCCGTTTCTATGCTTTCTTCAAAGTCATTTTTTGTGTTTTTTTGTCTTATTTCTGGTTTGATCCACCAAAATCACACAATAACACAAACTAACTAGCCGATTCAGGGAGAGGTAGTCCAACAACCCCCCTTGTTCAGTGCGGTAGAATTACAGGGTCTGTCAATGGAGTCCTGTGGCATTGGTGAAAGCATGGACAGATACAGCAGCTTTAGTTCCCCGTCAGAAACATCTGTCACGGCAATGTAAGGAGGTGAGAATATTCCAAATATAGCGTTCACTTGAGCTGATGCTGTGCTGGTACTCCTGTCGGTTCCTCCAAACTCCATTTGCTGTAGTAGTACACTGACGATGGAGAAGTAACTCATACAACCCCACTTCACCAAACTACCCCTCTAAGTGCTAATCTCACCTTTTTATGAATATTATAAGTCTGAGGGAGGACGACTTGTGGAGGTGTCTTTAATTATTTTTATAATTAATTAATAACTGGGATCATTTTCACTGAACCATCTGAAAGAATTCCCTCTCAGACAAATGGGAAATACTGGACTGTTATTGACGATCATAAACTCCAAATTATTTCAAAACCAATTAGTGCGACTGCTCGAGCTTCAAGCGGAGCAGAATTAGTCCTGTCTTGAATTTAAGTTTCATTAGCAAGGTTGTGTTTTTAACGGTTTTGCATTTCAATGAGGTTCTGAGCTCCTGGCTTCCTTCTCTCACTTAGCGCTTAGTTTCGGAGTTGAAAGGATTATTGGCCGGGGAGAACGTGGTCGTGGTTCTCTCTCTGCCTCTGACCTGACCCATTCTGTCTCTGACTCTCTTTCTCCCTGTTCTGTTTTGTTCATAGCCTTACTGTATGCTGGGTGGTTTTGCATTTAATTCGTTGAACTCGTTTTCTATCCATCTTTCCACTACCTTTTCACTCAAGAAGTTATTCATTAATTTGTCTTTTTCTGCAATTATTTGTTTTAAACTCTGCACCAGGTTATTGTAACTTTGATGTTTTTTTTGTATTTCAGTGATGTTAACCCCTCTGCTATTTCTTTTATGTCCTCTTTACATATGTCTCTCTATGTCTGAAGGATGTGCTTAAGTTTATTTCTCCTCTCCATCCGTTCATTCACTCATCACAGCCTGAAATGTTGCAGCCCTAGTGAGGTTACAGTCTGTCTGGTGGTTTGCATTTCAATAAGGCTAACCTCAGCTTTTTTATTTTTTTGCTTTTTCTCTGTCTCCTTCTCCTTTCTCTCACTCTCTGCCTCTTGGTGCAGTGATCAAAGACTTATTTCCCAGGGATACATTTGTCATATTCGCTTTCCTTCACTACCTTGCCAATTGGTGGAGGCTTTTATCCAAAGAGTCTCTCGGCTCTGTGAGCATCATATGGGCAGAGCAATTGGGGGGTAGAACTCATTTCTCCTCACTTCTGTCAGCTGTATGGAAAAGATGGAACTGAAGCCTTTGGAGAAAAAATAGTGAGATAAAGAAACCTTCATTAAAACCAACATCTTTCTTGAGATTAGTGAGCATCAGTTCAATGCAACCGTCCATACCAGGTAGCGTACATGGTCATTTGTAGACAGGCCCCAGTTTTGCTGCTGACTAAAGTTGTAAAATGCTTCCTCAATGGAACAGTTGAACCTGTGTCTTAAGGCGTTTTGAAAAACGACATACTGTCAAGTGTTTTTTTGTTTGCAGTCGCAGCACGAAGAGGAACGCTGAAGTGACGTTAGCCTGCCGCCTCCAGCGGCAAGTTTGCTACATATTCTACAAGTTCTCTTAGCACTTTTCAGTAATATATCAATAAATAAACATCTGTTTTATATGCCACAGTCATATAACCCTGACCAACAAGCAAAATAGCGGTCACGAATGATTGTTCAAATCAGCAATCGTTCTTGAGCTCTGTAGGTTTGCTTTGTGCTAATGGGTTAGCCTACTGGGTTAGCATTTGTGCTACTGGGTTAGCCTACTGGGTTAGCCTTTGTGCTACTGGGTTAGCTCGCTGAGCAGCAGCTCTCACTCGTTCTTTGGCTTAGCATGTTTGTTGTCTTCCATTCCGTTACAAGCGGCTGTCTGTTGTTTACACGGCTAACAGGTTTTATAAAATGGTACTGCATCTCATATGTTTGATCAGTCACCGTGCATTTACGTCACTCACGGTTCCTCTTGTGCTGAGAGAGATACAGTACGCACTCAACATAAAATAGGAGTTTAAAAATTCCCTCAAAATAGTGTTCCAAGAACTGCAATGAAAAGGAAGGTTCTTAGAACTATGAAAAAGTTCAGTTTCAGTTGCCATTAAGAAAAACACATGATTTATAATGTATGTTATTTATCACATGTGAAACATATGTCAAATGTTTGCATTTTAGTTTGTATATGTATCAACTGTACAAAGTAGCACATGGGTTAATTATGTAAAACAGGACTTTTTGTTTCCTTCCTCTTTGGTCTGTGAGATTCAAAACATGGCTCCCAGACTCGGAGTGGACCAGGGTCATCATATCAACTGAAGGACTTTCTGAGGCAACAGACTAAACCTCTGAGTCACTGTGCTGCTTCTACAATACTTCTGAATGGAGTCTTTGACATGGAGAAGTTCTCCTTAAGTGTGCTGTTACTCCCTCTGATTCACATCTTCAATCTTTTATTAACTGACTTTCTGTATCTTTCTGTAATGAATGTGCGTTGACAGGGGAGGCAGTGAGGCTCTCCCTCTGTCTCCCTCCATCTACCCCTCTTTTACTCTCTCTGTCTCCCTCCCTCTGTCTCCCCTTCTCTCTCCATCTCCCTTCCTCTCTCTGTCTCTCTCTCTCTCTCTCTCTGTCTCCCTCCCTCCCTCTGTCTCCCCTTCTCCCTTCCTCTCTCTCTCTCTCTCTGTCTCCCTCTCTCTCCCTCTGTCTCCCTCCCTCCCTCTGTCTCCCCTTCTCCCTTCCTCTCTCTGTCTCTCTCTGTCTCCCCTTCTCCCTTCCTCTCTCTGTCTAATTCTCCTTCTCTCTCTCTCTCTATGTCGCCCTCTCTCCCTTTCTGTCTCCCTCTGTCTCCCTCCCTAGCTCTGTCTCCCTCTGTCTGTCTTTCCATACGCCGGGGGAAGAGTGATTTTCTGGGGGAATAAGTGTTCACGGTAAGTTTCCCTCAGAAGAGCTTTCCATTTCCCAGACCTTTGTTGAGATATTACCACAACTAATCCAAAACGCACCGTTCTCTTCACTGCTGCATACTCTGTGTGTGTGTGTGTGTGTGTGTGTGTGTGTGTGTGTTTTAGGGCTGCATGATTGGAAAAAAAATGGCATTGCAATATTTTGTTTCCTAGAATATTCACCGTCAATTTTGCAGGCTACATTTTGAAGTCTGCTGGAGACTCGGTTCTCCCGATTGTATAGAAGCCAATACAGCATGATGTTCATTTAGTACATTATGGTCCATTTAGAGTCAAACAGACCATAAAGCAGGGGATGCTTTAGGGCGGGGCTTACTGTGATTGACAGGTCTCTCTCTACCAGAGACGTATACGGTGTCTCTACGTCACTCTTCTGCATTCAAAATATGATAACTTCTGTTCATTGGTTGCAAAAAAACAACATGGCGATGGCCGTAATCCAAGATGGCGACTGTGAAATCGAGGCTTCAAGTCCATGCTCTACAGTCCATGGATGTGACTAACGAACATCGCAGTGTCGACACTGAAATGATATATTGTGCAGCCCTAGTGTGTGTGTGTGTGTGTGTGTGTGTGTGTGTGTGTGTGTGTGTGTGTGTGTGATAAGCTGCGCTTGACTGAATCCCATTCAGGAAAGTACAGGAGGATGTTATCCTTCTACTGCAGAGAGCACACACACACACACACACACACACACACACACACACACAAAACTAGATTTGTCTCTCTTTTATCTCTCCTCTTGCTTTGTCTTACTCTGTCTCCTCTTCCTCCAAAACTTGAACTCTCTTCCGTCTGAATTTCACTCATGTCTCTCTCTCTCTCTCTCACACACTCACACACACACACACACACACACACACACACACACACACACACGCTCGCACAGCCTATCCTCTTCTTTCTTTTCATTAATTACTTTTCTGCATCATTCCCTCTCTTTCGCTTTCTCCACGCTACTTTGTCTTTTCCCCTGCTGCTAAATTTACTCTATATCGCTCACTCTCTGTCTCTCTCACACACACACAGAGAGCTTGGCAGGAGTGACTACTGCAGTACCTGGGCACTGAAGTCAGATGTGGTTGCAGACACAAACACACACACACACACACACACACACACACACACACACAGACCTTGGCAGGACCACTGCAGCAGTGGGTGCAGTGTCGGAAGCTAACGTTATGATTACCCGAAGGGGATCTGGCTATTTCACCCTCCAACAGATCAACAGGGCAACGCCAGCAGCCCGGACAAAGGAGGACCCACAGCCCAACACAACATCCTCAGCAGACTCAAACATGGCTGTATGTGGTTCTAACTACAATTACACATTTGTTGTGCAATTTTCCTGGTAATTTACAGCTGATTTATTTCTAATTTACACTGGTGAATTTCTGAGGAACGCTGGAGATAATTATCACTTATTCAACACCTTTAAAGTACAAATGTATTTACTAACCTCGTGTGAAACTGGCCTGTAGTTTAATGCATATTTCCAAAAAAAACAGCACACAGCTGTCAAGATAAGATTATTTCCTTAAATTTTCATGAACGCAAAACTGGAGTAATACTTTGATGGTTTCCATCAGTTTTATACTGCAAGCAAGCAGCTATCAATGATTTGGTTTAATGCACACCGATTTTATGTTATTAAGATTTTAACGGACACTTGCCGGCCAATCAGAAGCAAGTATGTCCAAAGCACAAATGCCTGTTTTGTGAGAATTTACACCCACTTCTAAAGTTCCTCACTGATTAACTTTCTAATCTTCTTCAATACAGCTTAGTGTTCATTTAGTAAATTATGGTCCATTTAGACTCAAATAGAGCATAAAGCAAGGGATGCTTTAGGGCGGGATTACTGTGATTGATAGGTCGCTGCTGCTACCAGAGTGGTATACAGCATCTCTACGTCACTCCTCCGCAGTAAAGGGAAGTAAAGTTGTATGGCAACATATTGTTCAGTAATCAAAAACATGTTTTTAAATATGGGTACTTTTTGACAATAAGCATACTTTAAAGCTACTACAGGGAACTTTCACTTGGTGTTGATTTTGGCGGTCCCATGTGGACTAAAGTGGTACTGTTTCTCAGCACCAGAGACCCTTTAGAAAACCTCAAATTTGTACTGCAGCAGGGTCTGACAGTCTGCTCCTCTCAGTCCTGGTACTGGTTCTCCAGTTGCCTCCCTTCCCTCCAGCGGGTCCAGCAATACATCCTGGGTCTCCAGAAGCGTGGTGTCAGTGTTGGCTCCCAAAGAGGAGAAGCTCTGCTCCTGGAGGAGGAGGAGGAGACGGAGACGCTGCCGCTGCTGCTGCCGGGAGCTGAGCTCTCCTCCTCCCTCCGGTGGTCCGATTGCAGGTCGAAGATATCAGTGAAACCGGATCCGGGTCTGTCCACGGTGGACCGGTCTCTGCTGGAGGATCTGGGTCTGTCCACGGTGGACCGGTCTCTGCT
>NW_022280031.1:18299969-18316684 GCF_004355925.1 Anarrhichthys ocellatus
TCTCTGCTGGAGGATCTGGGTCTGTCCACGGTGGACCGGTCTCTGCTGGAGGATCTGGGTTTGTCCACGGTGGACCGGTCTCTGCTGGAGGATCTGGGTCTGTCCACGGTGGACCGATCTCTGCTGAAGTTTGAGCTGAAGGAGTTTCTGGTGAACCTGCATGAGTTCATCCGATTTCACCAGAATCCGACCCGGTGGCACCGATGACGAGCATTAAGAATAACTCTATAGAAACAGATCTTCTCTGATGGTCTTGTTTACTTATGAAGATCATAAAGAGGCATCAGAAATAAATTAAAACTGTTTCATTACCAGTTAAAAGATCCTCACAGTAACTTTAATGCAAAAAGAAGAAAACACTGACCATGAACGTTATTTGGAGTTTTGATGTGTTGGTGTGACTTTGTGACTGAAATACACTCATGTTCCACTGATACACTGATTACAGTTTTGTGAACCTGTGTGGGAGGACTGAACTGGATCCAGTTCAGTCCACGGAGGACTGTTTGATGCCGTTGCCCGTTTTCAGCTGCTTTACTCCAAAATGCTGCAGTGGACTGTCAGAGCCAGACTGAGGCTTTGCTGAGGCTAATCCCTGTGTTTTTCTCTTTTTTAAAACAGTTCCAGACCACATGATCACATCCTCTGGAGTTGGAAATCATTTTCAGTGAGAGAATCAGAAGCCACTAAAAGTCCACATATCATGTTCCATTAAACTGAGACACAGGTGTTCAGTCACAGAGTTGAACTTGTATACACCGGTCTGTTGGAGAGCCTGCAGGTAAAAACAAGACAGTTTACCTTCAGCCAGCAAGCGACAGCGGACACAAATCTGTCTGACGTCTTAAAGCTGTCCACCGTCACACCATTAATCTCTATTGTGGAGCAGCTCCATCTTCCTTTAGCCTAGTTAATGACTGAAAACCCCTCAATTCGTGACAACCAGCTCTGTGGGCTGAGCAGATGAAGATGTGCATGAGCAGCATCAAACGTCAAACACATCACATCAACAAGCATTTGTTTTTTACCCCCTTGGACCAAGTTTCAGTCACACTCTTCAATTCCAGCTCTGCTTCAGCATAGTATACACATGGTGTACATGAGACACACTAGTTGGTACAAAGTGTTGTCCGACCAACAGAAAGTGTTTGTAATTGTTCCACATGGCCATTGTCACTCAAACGGGGATAACGGTGAATGCTCTCCTCAAAGGCGTTCGGTTGGATATGAAGTCAATCCATAGTCTGATTGTATGACGTGGACGTAGACATTGTGACGTCACCCATTGGTTTGTGGACTGATAATAAATGGAAGTTACCATATGTGTAATGTGGAGGAGCGACGTAGAGACGCTGTGCAGGGAATTAATGGAAGTCAATGTAATTTTCCCCAAAAGTGACCTAGTGTGTGTAGGTGTGTTTATGTCCCAGTCTGTCAATGATAGAGTATTGATGCACTTACATCAAAGTGAAGACTCTATATTAAGTATGGGAGTATATAGATGTATGTCAGTGTGTGCTGGAGTGTGTGTGTGCGTGTGTGTGTGTGTGTGTCCGAGCTGTAGGCTCTAAGCCAGGGCAGCCGTGACAGAGTGAAGATGCTAACAGAGACAGACAGGCTGCCATCTCGCTCAGCTGCTTGGCTATCTTACACACACACACACACACACACACACACACACACACTCACACACACACTCACACACAAGTTGTATTGTAGATTGTCGCTCAGAGACACATGGAAACACACAGAATTACAGACGATCACATCAGTTCTCGCTTCTCGCTCGCTCTCACACAGCAGAGTGCTCACATCAGCAAGAGGAAAATGTGCGTTGACGGAGAAAGAGGAAACACTTCTGCTGACTCTTTGGAACCGATTTAATTGTTATCAGAAGTGCTCACGTGGTTATCTGCAAAACACAAAGTCAAGAAGAGCAGGACACGGGAGAGGAGAGGAGGAAACGACGGCAGAAAGATTATACTAACATCCTGTGGTGTTACAAAGATCTCAGTGTGGTCCGAAACCTCCGCTGATATTAAGCTTTAAAAAATATCATCACGTCTGGAATAAATTTATTTTACTTCATTACATTTACATTTTAGCAGGTCGAACAGAGTCTGTAATGGGAGCTTAACGCTTCAGAATAGAAAAATACGAAATCATATTACTACAGAATATACTGTTAAAGAAAATTGACCTAACTCAGAGTGAGTAGAGAAACAGTAATTGAGTGAAATAATGGAAGAGTTTTACTCTGTGTGTGTGTGTGTATAAATCATTTGAATTTACATTGTTTAACTTGAATAATTGCATTAAAAAACTGCATTGGATAGCATAATTTGAAATTGAATATATTAGTTATAAAACTTGGATCTGAATGTGATGTGAAACTATATCTGTTCCTCATTGAACATTAAACTCGATATTTGCTTCCACATTCAGTTCTCACAATTTAAATTGAGGAGGAGCATTGAAGTGCAGGTTCACTTCTGTGTACGTTGTGATCGTTCGTTTATTGAAGAACCGTGAAAACGACTAATATTTTTCATTTGTCCTCCCCACCGCCAGGAGACGATACTTTGCAGGCAGGAGAGCGTACGGACTACCATTACACATGTTAGACCAGATGGCAAACCTCAGTTCTGAAAAGTGAAGCCAATGCTGAAGTGTCTTACACCTGCATTCTCTCTACTGACCAGCAGGGGGCGACTCCTCTGGTTGTATAGAAGTCTATGAGAAAATGACTCTACTTCTCTCTTGATTTATTACCTCAGTAAACATTGTCAACATGAGTTTATGGTCTCAATCTCTAGTTTCAAGTCTTCTTCAATACAGCATGATGTTCATTTAGTACATTATGGTCCATTTAGAGTCAAACAGACCATAAAGCAGGGGATGCTTTAGGGCGGGGCTATATTGTGATTGACAGGTAGCTCACCAGAGCCGTATCTCAACGTCACTCCTCCTCAGTCCAAATATGGTCACTTCCGTTCACTGGTTGCAAAAATCCAAGATGGCGACGGCCAAAATGCTGAACTCAAGGCTTCCAAATGTCAGTCCACAAACTACTGGTCCTGATGTCTACGTCACTTCTTATATACAGTCTATGACTCAGAGGCGCTGGCTGATTATTGTATTTCAGTTCCAACCTAATATATTCATAATACATTTCTTCATCCGATTATTAAAGTAAATTAATGTTGACGGATATTAAATTTCATACCTGATTGAAATTCAGTTTCTAGTGACATAGTTCCCATAGTGCCCGTCTGCATGTGTGAACGTGAACGAGATCGTCTGGGGAATTTTAGTCACGGGGTGAAAAGAGCGGGAGTGTTCGAATGTGTGTGAGGAAGTGACACTGCTAATCGCTGAAATCGACTCGTGGCCGCATTGATAAGGGAGACCCAGCGAGAGGACATCGAGTCGGCCAAATGACGGCTTATTTTGTCTGCAAACCGTCATTTCTTCTGCCATTTCGTCCCTTCCTCCCTGAGTTTTTCAGAATAATAGCGCAGTGACTATTGATGCAGAGCAGAGCTGTGGCGAGATTACTGCTATTAGAAGAGAATTACACGCTGAGCGGGTATTTGCTCTGCTTCAAGCAACACACGCACAAGCACTCAAACATTCAAATTAGTCAACACGCAAGCACAAACTCGAATCAGCAGGTGTGTGTCACTGCCTCTTCATATTCTGAGCAGCGTGTTCACAGCCAGGAGAAGGCTGTGTCCTTAGTGAGTTATCTTGTGAGTGGTCTTGTATGTGAAATCCTTCACAGCAGAGTAACGAGAACAGAACTAAAACCAACAACGAACAAATACTACAAAAAACCCAAACATAGTTATAACATAGTTATAGTGGTAGTAGTCAAATAAAATGAAGATAATCTCCCTCCGTGTTGTAATTACAAACATTAATAGCAGCAATAACAATCAAAACAGTTGTATAATAATACACACTAATAATTCACTGCATTTATTATTAGTTGAGCTGATTAATTTTGGCCTCCGAAATTATAATTTGCAAACGTCATTTGTTCCCCGTAGAATGAAAAACAATTAATTGTGTTTGTCCAATGAATCAGGCTGACTGATTAGTCAGGTCTACTTAAAAACTCTTGGAATTAATCAGCGATCAGTTGAATGAGTGGCGTTAATCGATTCCTGATTAGTCTCAGCTTCAGAGTGAGATGGCACAAAAAGACGAGATAAGCGGAAAGATGATATCTTCATCGTCTTCATACACCCGACACTCATCGGGAGTTTACAGGTGAAGCATAATCTCTTCTTCATCATCTATGTTACAAGGGAGCACAACACAACAGTTCTTGAAACAGTCACGAAAATGCACTCTGTTGGTTTCGTGTACAAGGACATAAATTGTTTTCTTGTCCCTCAGCACAACTTTCTTTGCAGAGACGACATTACGTTAGAAAGGAAAGTTAGAGTTAAAGCAACAAACCACTTAGTAAAACACCATGGTTGGCCTCAAAATAACTACAAACAGTTAGGTTTAAACAACAAAAACACGACCATAAAACCACAATAAGGATCCTAGTTGACTTTCCATTGGCATTATTTTTGTGCTCAGCGACAAGAACAAAACAATTTGTGTCCCTGCACACAAAACCTATAGATTTCATTTCGGGACTACTTCCCAACCGAGCATGACACTGGGCCAGGAACCGGTAATAAGAAGCTCACGGTTGCCAAGCAAACCCCCCAAAAACTCTCAACACTCTGCACAGTCCTCCTCTTCCTTATGACGGTCATGTAACACAATCTGAACTTTAACCTGCAGCAGTCCAGGTTTCCACTGCACTGCGCTCTCACAGCTATTTAAATGCTAATCAATTCATTACTGAGGACATCATTATGCTCTCATTGCAGTTCACTATAAATCATGTCAATCCAAGCAAACATCCCTGATAGAGACAGAGGAGAGAGAGAGAGAGAGAGAGAGAGAGAGAGAGAGAGAGAGAGTAACATTAGTTTTTAAATTAGGTCTGATTGAATCCTCATTCTCAATTTCATAATGAAAGTTTTCCCAATTTACTCTCTCTCTCTCTCTCTCATTACATGCAGTGATTGAGAGAGAGAATTTCTTGGATGGGGGAGAAGGTGGGGGGTGGGGGGGGGCTGTGGGTGGAGGAGTGAAACTTCAAAACCGACCTCAGTGTGCAGCGATGTAGGAACAAACTGTGCATTACAGCTCCGGTTTAATTATTATGCTAATCGAGCCGCCTGCGGGGCTCCGAGAAGTGATGTAACGCTTAGAAATAAATATATAAACGCACTTTCACACCGCTTCAGTCAATTTAGGATGTCTTAGTTTATCGGATTATTGTTTTCTTTTCTCTTTTTTTCATATTACTCAGACAGAAGGGAGTTGGGGCAGGAAGGAGGAGATGAAATGGGCTGCGAGGTGGGATTTCAGCTCATTAATAAAGAGGGAAGAATGTCTCGTTTAGTTTTGTTTCTCAATGCAGTGGAAACATGTGTTTTACTAATTTCTGCAGTTGTTTTGAAAATCGTGTTATCTACAACACAGCAGTCATTGGGAATATCGCCGGTCCCAATTGAAAAGTCTTTGTTAATCTTTGAGCAACAGAAATAAATTATAATTTTCACAAACAAGCTACCAGGCTCTTGTGAGACGGAGGTTTTAAAAGAAACACTTTATTTCTTTCCCCCAACTTCCTCTTCTTTGAGTGTATAAATACCTCCGACATGTGGGTTATAGTTTCCTCCTCAACCCAGGCGGCAGAGAAAAGGTTGTCGTTGTACGTTTGTGAAACCGCGGGATACATTTAATGTGGACGTTTCTGAACCAGAAATACGCTTCACATCAGCCTCTTACCAGGCTCCTTCAAACCCACAACGACTTGCACTTGACTTTGTGAAACGACTGCGATTTAGGCAACAAAACTACTTGCTTAAAGGCAGAGTTGGTAATCTTCTTTAAAAGCATGTGGAACTCCTCACAGCAGTCAAGGAATCAAAAGCCAATAAAATAATAGAAATAAAGTCTGCTATCTCTGGCTGTTGCACTGTAATAAACCCGTCCAATCAATTATTTTGTCCCGAATGCAATGAGGCTACCTACCTGTACACTCATTGGAGTCTTCTTCAAGCTGCTAGCTTAACAGCTGTGAGCCCAACAAATATTCATGTATTTTCTTTCATAATTTTTCCGGCGAGGCCTGAAGGGACGGACTGTCAGTGTTGAAGACCTGGAAACGAGTTTCTGTGTCGAAGTGTCCCTGACACTGAACCCCTAACGGGATATATATATATATATATATATATATATATATATATATATATATATATGCAGGTCACTGACCAAGCTGACGTATTTGACAACTTGGGAGTGAGAATGTGTTGTTGCAACCCTTGACAGAGCTGTTGTTCTCTAAACTACAAGGAGTATATGATACTTTCAATTAAATTTGTTTTTGTATAGCCCAAAATCACAAATTACAAATTTGCCTCACAGGGCTTTACAATCTGTACGCATGTGACATCCTCTGTCCCAGGACCCTCACATCGGAACAGGAAAAACTCCCCCAAAAACCCCTTTAACGGGGAGAAGAGAGGAAGAGACCTGTGGGAGAGCAACAGAGGAGGGATCCCTCTCCCAGGATGGACAGAAGTGTGATAGATGTCATGTGTACAGAATGAACAACATTTACAGAGTTACAACACATTCAATGTATATGACAGAACCACGGCAGGAGGCAAGACCAGATCCAGGTATCACCCGGATCCACAGGAACTTAAATACAAGAGGAAAAGTACAGCAAATGGATCTTTTCATGTCACCAAACAGCCTTGGTAACTAAGCGTTTCTAAAGATGCTAAAAAGCTCCATCAGTCCTCCGTTCACACAAAATGAAAGGGGTAAAAACATTCAGACAGAGGTTGGATCTGTGTTTACCAATTTTTGTTAATTGCCCAAATTGGCAATGCGACACTCGTGCATGCATTCCACAGCGAATGGCCAGATGTGCACAGGTGTGGATGTGGGAAGAGCTCCAAATGATTTGCCTCACATTCCTTCTTCTGTCACGTTCCATCAGTGCACTTTCTCAATATTCCTTAATGTGTCATGTTTTCTTCAAAAGGTTGTTGGTCACTTGGGGAATATAATTGTCCTCATGAAAGTACAAATGGTAAAAGGTACTTTACCAAGGTACCTTAAAGTACTTCATGTGTACTTTAAGGGCAGCTTTTCAGAGCATCCAGCAGGCATCAGAACTTACATTACTGCAGTTTGAAAATAACACAGCCGCATATTTACTGCGATTTCCTTTTTAATGGCTGTATTTAATGACTCTAGATTTAACTGTTTCCAAGTCCAAATGTGGAGACCTTTTGCCGAGAGTCATCTCAGGATGCATCCGTCAAACTGACACCAGGTGCGGGACACGTTCAGAAATGTCAGTCAAAAAAATTGGATCTAAGCAAAAGGTGAAATTGAGTGGAGCTTTGTAGCCCTCAGAGCTGTCGGGGCCAGCGGCTCCTTTTGAATTCAGTAAAAGCAGAGTCGCATTTCAGCGTCTGGCTGCGCACGAGCCGCTGCCAATCATCCTCCGCTGGAGCAGAGTGAGGGGAAGGTGCATCGTCCCTTTGCTTTATGCAAATGAAACGGCGGTGGTTGTCAGCGATGCCGCAGCCAATGCCAATCAACACATTGTGTGAGTGTGTGTGTGTGTGTGTGTTTGTGAGCGTGTGTTTAAGCCTGTAGTGTATTCAGTTTTGTGGCATATTTGTGCAATTTGACATTCAGAATGTGTATTTATGCATTTATGTTGTGTGCACATGGTTTGCATATCTGTGTGTGCTTTTGATAGTGTGTATGTGTGTGTGTGTGTGTGTGTGTGTGTGTGTGTGCATCATTAACGTGTGTTTTTTGAGCTACCTTTAACGTGTCCAGCGTTCATAGCAGCCCAGAAAGTGTGCATGCATTAGTTGACTAAACCAAGGATGTCAGTGTGTGCTTCAATGCGAGTTGTGCATGTCTGAAGTGCACCTGTATACAACAGTAATGCAGACCTATGCCTCTCTGTGCACTTGTGTGTTGCTGCGTGTGAGAGCGTAGTGTGTGAGTGAGCGTTTACGTCCATAAGCTCCAACAACAGCAAGAGGATGCAGAACGGAGGAAACATTGATGCGTCTGGCTTTGGGTGGACCGGGGTGCATTAAGTTATTTTTATAGACTGTATATTAGAAGTGCACGTAGATACAGTTACGGCTGACTCGGATACTCATCCGTATTTAATTGAGCCAGAGTATACGACCGAAGAAGTGTAGCGGAGAGAGGGGGATAAAATGGGCGCCCGGGACCATCCACAACCTGAGCTGCTGAGCGCAAACACCGAAGGGTAGCTCATTTGGAGAGCCAATGCTGCAGTGTGTGTGTGTGTGTGTGTGTGTGTGTGTGTGTGTGTGTGCTAGAGAGAGAGAAGGTGCATGTGCATGTACAGCAGAGTTTGCAGTTTGTGCAGCAGTTTCCTCGTGTCTTCAGTGAGGTGACGCATGTCGCATGTTGAGGCGACATCGGACAGAAGCTCGAGCGCAATGCATTCTGGTTACAAAGAACGACACTGAAGGTTTTTCTTGATGGAGAAGTTGTTGCTCTTCTCCTGACTCACTTCGGCAAGAGTTTGATTGACAGATGATTCATCCAATCACCTGCTAATTAAGTTGTGAAAGTCCCTCCCCTTTTCCCAAACACTTTCCAATGACGGCTTCTCAGATGGTTTCTGTGTAACAAACAGTGTGAGGGTTCAGCAGCCAATTAGCTAATGAACCTTAAATGTTAATTGGAAGTAACCAACGTCTGACATTTTGTGCTAATATTCAAGATCTTTAACCGGGTTCACTCACATGCTGAAAGCAAAATACAAATTCATTGTTTTGTCCAGAAATGTTCTGGAAGGAAATTCACATTGAAACAGCAAATAAGACGAAACTGAAACTAATAGAAGTGAAACTGAAGTCAAAATGTTGCATTAGAATCAAAATAACAAGTGTGAATCGATCAACTACGGAATGAGGAAGAGATGAAAGGTCTTCGATAAAGTCCCAATCCGCCGTATCACTTGTGTTCATATGGCAGAAAGAAGTGGTCCATAAATATGTTCATATTTTAAAGAATCGTGGCTCCAGGTTTTGCTTCATGCGTCAGTGTTGCCGAGTAATAAAAGGCATAAATGAAACGATTTCACCCACACAACACCCATGAAAGAATCATCTCATGTCCCATGTTGCTGTGTCGTCCCTGCTGAGTGTTTGATATCTGGAGCCCATGCTTGTTAGAGTAGTTGTTTCGAACCCTGCAGTGTTTTTCACCTTCAGCTCGGTCCATTCGGGCCGAATGACAACAGCAGCGAGCAGCCCCGCTTGGATCCAGACCAAAACAATTACAGAGGTTGACAGGGATTCACTTTGAGTGACAGCGAGCTCCAACTGCATTATGCATCATGCAGAAAAAGTCCAACACTGCTGATTTGTTTGTGCATCTTTGGAATAAAGTCCATTTGCAGCGGCTCCAAGTCTTCTGTGAAATTAGCAGAAAGAAACACACAACCGGGAGCTTAAAGCTGCAATTGATAACTTTTTGTCTTATTTGCTCAAACTGTCACTATATTAGAATCAGGTTTCTCTGCCTCCTCTCAGTGCTCCCAATGGCGTTCGGAAGATTCCAGCGCTCGAAGTAAAACAACCAACCAGAGCAAAGGAATCTCTAACGCAGCTGTCGATCACTCAACTCCAATTAAACTGTCAAACTAGGAGGCGCTGATCAAATTTAAATCACTATTATGTTCCTACGTTGACTGTTTCTCCTGTTTTCTTTTCAGAGACATATTTTAGTGAACTGTTTTGCCGTAAATGTTCTCATTTTTCATTAAAGTATGTTTCTGAAAACATCTCAAGGAGAGAAATAGGCAACGCAGTTACATTATCTGGATTCATATTCGGCGTTAACTGAGCTTCACGAGCTGATTGACGGCTGCGTTAGAGACTCCTCGGCTCTGATTGGTTGTTTTTCCTGTAAATGCCATTACGAGCACTAGAAGGAAGCAGAGGAACCTGTTTTTTTCAAAGACTATCTGTTTTATGTACTACTGTCAGGGTACAGTGACAGTGTGAGTAAATATATCATTTATTTTTATTAAAGTTAATAGCTTCAAGATCATCCAGTAGTTAAAACGATCTACATCAGACATCTTTAGGGATCTTCATAACGATGATCTTCACTTTAACGCACTTTAAAGACACTCTGCTCAGCAAGAGATGAGCAGCAATGCTGGCAGATGTGAACAGATGTTCCAACCTCAGTCCCAACTCAAACCACTTGCCCCCACCAGCTCCAGAGGAGAACAAACCCAGACCGAGGGTAAGGAGTGCTTCTGCTGTGTCAGCAATATTTCAAAGAAGTAGCAACTTTGCAGTTTTGTCTGCATCCCTTACACACTATAGCAGCACTGGACAGAATATACAGGACACATTTAAACAGGCTGGTCTCATCTGGCACTCATAGCAAAGAAAAAGAAAAAGAATGCGCCGCAATTTGTAGATATTCCACAAAATAATTGTAATCACGTAATTCACGTGTAATTCACGTAATCATGAACAAGGTAGTATAAAGACAGCAAAAGCACACACAGGGCGCGTGGATAGACCCAACAAACAGCGATCTCTCAGCCAGGAGATCGAAGTCGATGTTGATGTCTTTGTCACGTAACTTGCGTACTTCAGTAACTTATTTCAACCCAAACGACGGCCTTTTCCTAAACATAACTAAGTAGTTTTGTTGCCTAAAACTAACTGAGTGTTGCTGGATTTCACAGGAAAACGCACGAAAAGATAAAAAGATAAAAAGATATCATATGAACTGTTGTGAGAACATGTTGATCTGATTCTATTGGAGACAAAGTACAGACACAGACGGCTGTGTAGCTTTAGAAGTGAATTATTGTTTCTTTTTTTTTTGCATAAATGGTTATGTTATTTTAAAGATGAAGTACTTTGTCTCAGTTTTACATCAATGTTTTTATATTGTTATTTTCCATTAGCTTTACTTCCAACACTTACTTTAAAAGCCGTCCACTGGAGTCTCTTTAGAGCCTCGCTCAAGGCATCACTCAGACATTTAAAGAATAATAACAGGTTTAACCTCTTTTAGAATAACAGCTGATGGTTATTTACCCTCTAATGGCACCAATGTTAGTTAGAAAACATTATGTCGAGATGACCAAAGGAGGTGAAATGAAATAAAAGCAATACAGTACATCCTGCAAAATGAAATGATCTCTATAAAGGACAGAGAGTCGTGTGTTAATGACTGTATGTGCGAATGGTTTCATCTCACACCAACATGGAGCAGATGATGAAACATATGGGCCTGAGACAGAGGCCCAGAAGGGACAATTTTACACTAAAATACAATCTGCATAAAGTTTCCTGGGGGAAAAGAAAGGCTGCAACCCGAATCCTCCAGATTAATCATTCGTGTTAATATACCTTAAGGGTAGTCCTGTAAAGCCACACTTTGAGCGGTGAAAAACACGTTACTCCCCACACATACGCTTTGAATAAATCACTGTCCAAACATCACATATAACAATAAACCTCAAATACTGGCATGCAGAATGAATTCCCTTTAAAGTACACTGCTAGTGCTGCAGATGCTTAAAAAAAGGAAGTTGCTGTTGCACAAACTAAGATTCTTCAGATGAATTTTTTAAATGTTTACAAAACAAACGGTTGTTAAGTGTCATTATTTATTGGGTCACTTGTTCTTTCTCTCCCGTCCTCATCCTGAGATGAAGCCAAGTTATTCATGAAGCACTTTCAACGATTATGTTCAAATACAAGTGTCTTAATAAGAGAAGAGACGAGACCGTCACATACTGTGGACGAGAGGTCCAACCCTGACCTCACATTTCAAAGACGACAACGACGTCACACAAAGAAACCAGGTTCTCTGCGAGAACACAAACTTGTTTTCTGAATGACCGGTTTGGACGATGTGGCAGATAGTGACGAACTGTCGGCTTCATATTGACCAAAGTGTCCCCCGACTGACAGGAAGAGCTCATGAGGAACGTTGTTCCAGCAGGAGATAAGCGACGGTCAACAGAAAGTGACACCTCCTGTTAGAAAGCTACCGCTGCAATATAAAGTGAGGCACTCACACTCGACGATGAACTCATCTTTTCAGTTGAAATGATTTACGACAAATTTAACATGACCAGAAAATGCTTTACAGATGCTTTAGGACGGGGCTTACTGTGAATGACAGGTCGCTGACGCTGCTGGAGACAGACGTGTTGTATACGACGTCTCTACGTCACTCTTCCGCTTTCCAAATATTGTAACCTCCGTTTATCGGTTGCGGAAAAAAACAACATGGCAACGTTCATAATCCAAGATGGGGACAGCGAAATTGCCGGACGCAATCTGAAATCTCGCGAGGTGACGTGTTGCTGGAAGACGACGGTGGAAACGTTAGTGTCTAAGTTGTCAGATTTTGTTGTGTTGGAGTACAGAAACTGCAGCTGTTATCTAAAATATTTCCAATGTCACAGCTTCATATTTTGGCTATGAAGAGAGAGAGAGGGAGAGAGAGAGAGAGCGAGAGGGAGAGGGAGAGATAGAGAGAGAGAGAGAGAGAGAGACAGAGAGAGAGCGAGAGGGAGAGGGAGAGAGAGAGAGGGAGAGGGAGAGAGAGAGAGAGAGAGAGAGAGAGAGATAACTGGCAGAGACCCAGCTGCTGCGAGGCGGTGAAGCTCGAGAGACTGGTGGGGATCCTGTGGGTGCTGTGACCCTAAAGTCAGAGGAAGATCGCTAAAATAAGTGGGACCTGTTGCTGCCCGATATTCAGAATTCACAACAAGACTTCTCCTTGAGAGGGACTTGGTTATTCTCAACAATTATTGGACGTAATGTTACATTGATGCGGATCACTGCCCCCGTTTAGCAGCTGCCATCTGCAGCTTTCTCCCTCAATACTGGACCAATTAAAAGAATTGTGATCTCATTAGTCACCTGAACACAGAAACACGGTAAAATAAGGTCCAGGTTAAAAAACACTGAAGTCATTAACCTTTAACAAAACTGCAATATATTTGCATGTATTTTCTATGTATTAATGCTACATTTAGTATCTGAGATCAGAGACAACAGGCGATCACATTTGAGCTCGGGGTCAAACTTTCACATTTTTTCGTACGGACTGAAACGCGTCTGTGACGAAAATCTGCTATCAAACGTCAGATTCATAGTCTTGTTTACTTATTCTTTGTTTCTGTTCTCAATTTGCCAATATTTGACAATTTTCATACAAGTTACATGTTATTATTATCATATTTAATTATCATTTACAAATCTTGCACAGCTGCTTGTGGTGAGACAATGTTTAACATTTGGGAACTTTGACTTATTTTAGAAGAGGAAGAAGAAAAACAAGAAAAACAAGAAGAAGATCCCCGGCTTTGCTCATGGGCACCTCGGCATGTGCCCAGGAGGTGAACTGGCACCTCTCTGGCCACCAGCCTACATTCCATACATGGTCTGTGGGACTTCAATCCCAAGCCAAGTCCACACGGACTGAGCTACTGCCAATAAGCAGCTATGTGAAATGTGAAATCACAAAAAAATTAAGAAAAAACATGTTGACATTCCTCAAATGAGGAAATCCAAAATATATAGTTATGTCATGTGTGTATGAAACCCACGTATTGTAGCTGCAGTCATATTAAAAAACACTCAACCATGACGTACAGACGCATGATTTCACATCCTACATCATCGTTATCTCCAGCGTGTCATTAATATGTTAATTCCGTGTGATAAGGTTCAATATTCAATTACGTCTCATCGTCCTCCGCCGTAGAACTCTTCACCTCTCATGAAAAGAACGATGACGTCGCCGCGGAACGACTTCATTCATTAACTTACTCTGATCTCTGGTCGTGCTTTATTTTGACCGTGGGGGGGGGGCTTTAATCACATAACATACGGGCGCGCGGTCGTTGGTAAAGTGCTGCCAAATTCGCCCAAGCATGTGATTTGGAAGAGGACGGGCAATAAAAAATACGCATTAGCAAGAACAAAACAGGTTCTTAATTAGCTGTGTGAGACCGAGAGGGTGTGTGTGTGTGTGTGTGTGTGTGTGTGTGAGAGGCAGTGAAAGGGACAGAGCATGAAGGTTGCCTCTCTCCCGGCTATTAAAGTTTATGAGGGGTCATCCATGTGACTTCTTTATGTTTGCATCTATCTCTCTTTCGCACACTTTCAGACACACATTTCCTCGTTTTATGAAGACAAACAAGACATAAACATCCCGCTCTCAGTCTCTTAACTTGCATCACTCTCTGCCTTGTTTCCTTCGGCACTGACACATCCAGTGTGCTGCTCAAGACTCTCGACAAAACGATTCTCTGACATCAAAGTTACTCTCAACAGGCTCTTGATGAAGTTTTTCCCCTCGTAATTTCCCCCCAATTTGCATCGTATCGAGGGACGACTGACTGCGGACGCCTCACTTGTGTGTGTGTCTTCTCGCACCGTCTGGTTTCCACATTCACACGGCGTTGACACCTGGGAGCTGAGCGCCGTCTCCGGCTGTCAGACACTGATCAGCTCCAGCGGAGCGTTTGGACTGTTCCATTAAGTGCCACGGATGTGAGTTTTACTTCTTTAAATGTGGTTTTTTTTCCCAGAGTCCGGACTGCAGGGCCGGTTTGAAACAGTTGTATATTTGGTGCAGGTAGACAGGAAACCTCTTCATAGTTTGAAGGAATGAAACTTGACCTCTCTTTGCAGGAGGAAGCACGTTGAGGAGCGATGGCTCCTCTGATGAGGAGCAGATCTCTTTCCTAGAGGACGTCTTGACGTTTCAACTAATGACGTTAATTATGGCTTTTAGATATTTCAATGTCTGATGAAGATCTATCGACTGAATCTAGTGCAGCATGTCAACTTAACTTTGCGCGTCTTCATTAGACTTAAGTCTAAAGTTAATGTTGAAGTATTGACTTTAGACTTCAGTCTAGTAAAAAAGGCAAAACCCTTCGGTTCCAGAATGCCAGGCTGTTTTGTTTCTAACACACCATAACACTTCCTCGTTCATGATTACGTGGATAACAAACTAAATTATTTTGTGGGATATCTAGGAAAAGATACTACAAACCTTTGTATAGCTGAGATGAACTTCAGGAGTCATGAAGAGTTGCAGAAGAGAGAAAAAGCCAAGTCATTCCTTCACTTGTTGACTTGTTGCTCCTCCATGGTTCCATCTCTCCTGATTTTATGTTTCCTGTGCGGCTCTTCCCTTCGATCAGTTGTCCTCCCGTTGATCCGCCTCTCTGTCCCTGCCTCGCCCCCTTCTCCCTCGTTCTCTTCTGCAAGCCGAGACCGACTCACTCCTGAAGTGCTTTTATCAAACACGACTGTCAGAAAGTGCTTGACGGAGATCAGGGAACAACAAATACAAATAAAAATAAGCAAAAAGATAAAAGCAAGGAAGTACAAGCACATCAGAAAAAACAAGATAAGAGCGGTTAGATCCTCTGTGTGTGTGTGTGTGTGTGTGTCTTTCTCCTCGTTTGTGCCACACAATGTAAAATCCTGTCAAAATGCAATAAATTGTCTCTAAATAGTGTTGAATGTAGCTGCAATCCTGTTAAAAATGTAATTTTTGTCACGAGGTTGGCGCCTCATGTTGATCGTGTTGTTATCATTAATAAAAAGTGTTTAATCACTTGGATGTATGAGGAAAATGAGTGTGGAAAGTCATTCCACATGCTCCTCTGAGCCAATAGAGCGTGAGCACAAAGTCAATGTCTGGCTGAGCTGGCTGACTTCTGAAAAATACATTTTCATTGGACATGATTATCATTTGTGATGATACCAATGAATCATTTCTGAATGTTTGCGACGATGTTTTTCTAGAGTCAACTACACCAAATTCTGAGGGCTTTGATTAAACAACACAATCACTTTAAAGAGTCCTGAGTGGCTCTGAAACAACGAATGATTATTATTTAATTGATAGTTGTCTGTGGAATACAAACTACTAATACTTTGTATCCGAACTTGAGCGATTAGGTGAGATAAGACAGACTTTATCATCATCCATCTGTGTACAGTGAAGTCAAATACAATTATACATCTCTGGTAGAGACCTGTCAATCACCATGTAGCCCCGCCCTAAAGCATCCCCTGCTTTATGGTCTGTGTGACTCTAAATGGACCATAATGTACTAAATGAACATCATGCTGTATTGAAGAAGACTTGAAACTAGAGATTGAGACCATAAACTCATGTTTACAATGTTTACTGAGGTAATAAATCAAGAGAGAAGTAGAGTCATTTTCTCATAGACTTCTATACAACCAGAGGAGTCGCCCCCTGGTGGACACTAGAGAGAATGCAGCTTTAAGATGCTTCAGCTTCACTTTTCAGACAAATATACCCTGCTGTCCATTTTACCAGAAACTTATTTAATCTGTCCATCCTTCCTGCGTCTCTCGTGTTCAATGTCTCGCTTTCCTTCCCACATCCCTACTTTAATCTCTATACCACGTCTCTCTTTTTCTGTTTCTCTTCTGCGTTCATCATTTTGATAGTATGTGTGACATATCTTTCCTGTCACAGTATAGTGGTTATCCTATGCTTTCCATCCTCTCTCTCTC
>NW_022280031.1:18316784-18323660 GCF_004355925.1 Anarrhichthys ocellatus
CCCCCCCCCCCCCCCCCCCCCCCCTTCCATGTTCAGTCTCTGTCACGATAGTTGTTTGTTAATGTCGTAACAGATTAAAATATAGAGACAAATAAGAGTGTGTGAGTATGTGTGTGCGTGTGTTTTTACAAATGCAAGTCATCTGTATGCATCCTTGTGTGTGTCTGGATCTGTATACGTTTGTGTGTGTGTGTGTGTGTGTTTGTGTGATTGTGTCCTCCCTGCAGCTGTGTACTCATGCATGGCTGCCACTGGAATCTGCCTGCTGCTGCTGTTGAGAGCTGCTGTCTGCTGCTATTCAGGACAAACACAAAGCAATCTTGAACTCTTTTTTTTCTTTCCAAGCATAAAAATAAAATATCTCCAAGATTTCATTCTGAGACATTCTTTCTTTAATCGTATCTTCATTTAAGGTTTCTATCAAATAACTGAATTCAAACAAAGTAAATATCTCATAAATCCCTTTGGTGGATATCTGCTCGATCCCCCAAAAAAATCACTTTCTTTAGAAAGCTGAAATATTTCAAATGTATACCTTGTTAGTCATGAACATGAATTCAGACAGCCAAGGACTAGAATGAACAATGCCGGGTGGTCTTGTCATAGCTAACATGTTTTCGGAAAAAAGTCCAAAACATACTGAATAGGAAAAATAGCAAAAGCTCCTCAAAACCAAAAAGCAAAAAAATACAGAACCCCTTCTTCTCTGGGCTTGACAGAAGAACTAATGGTAGAAGCTGTAAGAAGTCGCAAAAGTTATGATATATCAAAATAAATAACAAAATAAAAAAGAACCAATAAAAACTTCCCCGAAAGAAAGTCATCCAACCAAAGAACAACCAGCACTTTAAAGTAAGAACCTTTTGTCAAATTTGAATATACGACACAAAAGATAATCAAAATCAGAAACTTCCCAAACAGCAAAAGAACTGCAACTCCCTCAACTAATCTGCTACGCGTCCGATCTGAAAACCGTCAACGAACCGACTTAAACTATAAAGTACGACACTCCCGACATGCCACACCGACCGACTGCACGGCAATGAATGACGTTTGTTCCCAGGTAACGTGATTGGACCACAGCAGCGTGATGTGCAGCGGGAAACAATTTCTGTTTCTGCTTGTCGCCGCAGGCCGCTGTGTTGTTTTTATTGCGTCTCCTGAACCTGAGCCGTCAGATGGTTTTTTTCACAGAAACATCTGAGAAGCCGTCATTGGAAGCTGTTTGGAAAAAACGGCAAGCACTTTCAAAAATATAAAAGTTTTAAGACACTTCCCTATCGGCTTCACTCAGCAGAACTGGAGGTTGCCACCTGGTCACGATAATCCATCTGCCGTGCGAGGTAACGCGTCCATTTCGCCGCAGGTTAAACGCTCAACAAACATTCAAATGAATGGGACGACTAGCTTTTCCGCTGCAACTGATTTGGTGTGAAAGTCAAAAGTCTCACTCTATTTCTACGGCCAACCATCCAGTAACAGAGCCATGGCTATCGTTGAAGACGCCAAGGTCATGATCTTGGTACATTTTTCAACTCCACACAAGTTATTCGAGGCTGGGTTTTGAAGGCTGATTAAGACACGTTTTACACTTCAACATAATAAAATACTTGTGAGATAAAAATACGATTTTACAGATTCTGATCGTTCATAATTAGCCTCCAACCCTGAAAGTCGGACTTTGAAAAACACGCTCTGAAGAAACAGCACTTCTCCAGCGGAACCTTAAAAGTAGAGACGGGTTTAACTGCAAACACAATCACAGCACAGCAATCTCTTGCCTTTTTCACCCCGTGTGCACATGATGCAACATGGCGTCATGACGAAGAGCGCAGCAGCCTGACGACAGCATTGTGTGTAAATGTTCATGTGTGTGTTTACAATTGAGTACAGTCCACTGAACATGATGCATTTGGTCGTATCTGTTCCATGTGGCCAGTGTGTCTGTCTGTGCAGCTTGTGTCTGTCCGTTGTGCTCTCATGGATTTTCGTTAGCTCTGCATTCCTTTACTGCAGTAACAGCGGAACTTGTATCATCAATATCAACCTCATTACCTACATAAAGCAACCTGAAAACCAGTCCGGGACACCCTGAAACTGTTTCTGTGGCTCTTTAACAGCACATTAATCACGCACTGCAAAGCCTTTACTGCAGTGCTGCAACACTGAACTGATGCCTGACGGAGGCTGTGAAAGAACACAAAGAAACGGCTAATTGCATCAGATTTAGCAGGTCCCCGTCTGGATGTACAAGTCACAGAGATGCTACCGTCCTAGTGCCTAATCCAAGTAATGTGCAATTCTAAATACCGGAGTGAAGTGGTGAGATGCATTATTTTGTGTTTGAGATAATAATAGTAAAGTTTATTTGTGTAGCACTTTTCAAAACAAGCAGCAATTACAAAGCGATTACCACGGCAGAGGAAATGACAGATATGCGCATAAATATATATTTAATTAACAAATATAAAGAGATCAGAACGTGGTCTGCAAAGATCAGATCTAACAGGAAGTTACTATTTCTGTGACTTCCTGCTATAAACTGTCTGACACTGCTGCCACCAGACCAGGCGAGGCGCAGCTGACCTCGAACAAGCCTTTTGTCCCGTCAGTCCCGTGAGCCGTTCGTTAGTCAGCGAAGGTAACGTCGACAACCATCGTTCATTAAACCACACCAAGCGGTTGCGTTGCCTGAATCTTATTTATTTTGAAAGGGCATGCCCCATGTAACAAGCGTATCCTTTCTGACACATTCTAAACTGATGCTAGAGGGGCATCTAGTGCGTCAATCTCTGAAACTTAGGGGTCCTGACCGATCAGCAGGATTTGATGACTTGGGAGTAAGACATGGGCAGAATAAAAGTCAAAGAGACACAGAGACGGGATGGGAAACAAGGAAAAGATGGAAATGATTTGAGTATATTAAGTAGTTTATTGACCAGTTCTAACAGATGGAGGCATGAATGAGAAAAGGGGGAAAATGGAAAAGAATGAAAAGATGAGAGGCAGGTTGGGGGTAAAGAAATCACTTCTTATCGACTTCTTCTCTGAAAGGGGACCATCAGAGCCACGCACACATATACACATACACACACACACACACACGCACGCACACACACGCACACACACGCACACACACTCCTGAAAGCTCGCCCTTACTTGTCTGATAAATGGCAGCAGGAGAATTTAATGATAATTGAGGTTGTTTCATCGGAAATCACAACATGACTCCCGACATCGCATTGGCCTTGTACTGCGCGCGCACACACACACACACACACACACACACTTTATAAATCTTTACAGAGCTTCCCTGTCATTTCTGTAACAAACTTCTCTTTTTATTGTCCTTTTCTGTATCTTTTTTAGTCGCCATTTTATTTCATCAACTGACCAATGAGGAACAGGGACGGAAATAATCACATGAAGTACAAGAAAAACTTTTAGAAAGAAGACAAATACGAGACGAAGTCTGAAGGAGAGAATTAAGACGAGTAAAATCCACCTCACAACTATCCATATCTAGTGCACTTAATAGAACAACTTAAATACATATATGATGTGTTCACAACGACCGCTGATGCCAAAGGGTCAGTCCAGTATCATGGCAGATCGTGAAATAGTCACAGAATGTAACCGTGTACATGGACACGAATTCTCTGTTTTTTTGGTGTTGATCACACTGAAATAAAATGCCAACTGAAAGTCAAGTTTATTTGTTGTAGTGGACACACACATTAAGCGCATCCACATGACTTTTCAACGGTCAGACCAAGTGATGAAGTATCAAATATCAAGACCACTTCTGGTGGGCAGGAGTGAAGGTGGACGGGTTCGACAAAAAAATGAAAAAAACTTTTGTTTCGTAACATCGTGTCCCGAAAACACTATTTTGCTATTTCACACATTTTCCGAGAGACTGCGTTGAATGCGCTGTAAGGCGTCGTAAAAAAAAACCACTTAATTACAACTCAAACACAAGCGGCGATGTATGCAGACAATCAGCTCAAAGTCGTGTGAGGCATTTCATAGAATCTTTCCAAAAACGAAATCAAACTCACCAAACTGCTGAGTGCGTAGCAGCTGCTGAGTGGCGTTGATGTACTCAGCAGTGTGTGTCCTGGAAGGTCTGTTATCTGTTAGCCAAACACACCATCCAAAACAATAAAAGTAACCAAACTGCCCCCCCCTTTTTCAGACGTTTGCTGCAGAGTAGCAGCTCGGAGTAGCAGCGACGCACTCAGCTGGGTTATCACTAGCGGTGAGTGAGGAGTCAGCCAACAGTCAATGTTGGCACAGGACAGCAAACGAAAAGGTGTTTTTGCAAAAGTGTGAGTCACCGCAACCACGAAACGTCCTTGAGCATGCAGCCATAATTGACCACCCAAAATATTGTTTGCTGCAGCAGAATGAGACATTAGCCGCGGACAGACACAGAGGTGCACACTCACTCACTCAGTCACTCACTCACGGACGCACACACTTTACCAATTGCATGATGAATCATGAACAGTGAAATGACAATATTGAAGTGATTCAGCTAATGTTATTAAAGATGATTTCACAGCAGCTTCACACGGTGTCACCACAGCGATCAGCTGAGAGTCCCGCCGACACTGAGGAGGTCCGATCCCAAAAAGGAAACACAAATAAATAAGCAAAGGACGATGATTTCAATCCGCTGCCTTTGTCTTTTTTTATTTGCTTTTTCCTGCACACAGGATGAATGATCTCATCAGGAAGAGTTTTTCAGACAGAGACAGGGCTGTAAAACATGAAACCCATTTTCTTGTGTTTACAGCTCTCTCATTCCCTCTGGCATGCTCATGATTCAGATAAGGTGTCTTGAATAGAGAGAGAGAGGCAGTCAGGTACAGAAATAGCTTCTTCTTTTCTTCTGAGATAAGTTGCATCAGCGTCCACAGGATAGATAGGCCTGGTAGTGAAGCAGAATCCTGACTGAACGTTAGACTCAGCCTCAGAGGAAGGGTTTGCTGATATGATTAAAGCCGATTACAAAACATTTTGGACGGAGTTTACCAATGGCTAATATAATCTTTAATATTTAATACCAAAACGTCACTAAAACCCAACATATTTACTTTTTCCCCAATAAGGTTTAGGTGAAAAAGGCTCTAAAATAATCATGGAACACTAACAAACACTATTCAACAGCACAGATTTTTACAAATTATTTTCAGTTTACCACAATGTACAGAGGCGTAATTTCAGATATGGTCACTTCTGTTCACTGGTTGCAAAAAACGATGACTACGTCCACTTCTTATAAACAGTCTCTGCTCCCACCCCTCAAGAGAAGAGATTAACAGAATCTGCTCTTGTATGAGGGGTGTAAGATGAAGCGGTGAATGAAATGTAAACACAGACTCTGGATTCAAAAAGTAAAATAAAGAACACGGGAGGGGAAATGTGTGATTTTTGCCTCCTTTGGTAAAATGAAAAAATAAATCAATCACATTCCTGGCAAAGTTTTAGTTTGTTTTCTTTGATTGCATTTGCACTTGGGAAGAAGACAAGCGAGCAGAGAAGAAAGGAAAATAAATGCAAACTGTGCAGGTGTAGCAAACACACGCTGAGTGGCTCATAAAACAACTCACCTCAACAGAGAAAGTACGAAGTCAGGTGATGAAAAGAGAGCGACATGCTGTTTGAGACTCTCTGCACCGAATCACGAGAACAGACAGTTTCACTGAGTGTAACTGAGTGTAACTGAGTGTAACTGAGTGTAACTGCGTTCAGCAATGCAAGTGCTAATTCCTGAACAAGTAAAAATCCTGTGTTTCTCCTGTGGTTTTACATCTCAATGATGAGAATAATAATCGTTATTGTTTGAGTTAGAAATGTTGTTTTAATACGAATTAGAGGAGTAACATTTGTTACATTTTAGTATTGAGCACATCATGCGTCTGTAGATTTAGACCAAAAGTTACCAATAGATAAAGTCTCACTTGCATATCTAAACATAAAAACATATACATAATTGTCTTAATAGTGATATCTATTCGTTACATTTTTTGTCTTCAAAATGTTTGTAATTTTACAAATCATATCTCTCAGACTCTGATCCAGAAATCTCCACTTCAGCAGCTCTTACACACACCAAACATTACACTTTCATTCCTCTCTGTGTGTTGAAGGTTAACACAGAGGTGCTTCATAGCCTGATTTATAGACAACATTACACATTTTATTCCTAAGAACATGGTGATTTCTTGAAGGCTGATGAGTATTTTTTGATTTAGGGAGTACTAAAGAGTTATCCAAAGTTCCCTCTGTAACAAACTTAGACTCTTAACATGTCAACGAAATGAAACAAGTGGAATTTTGAACCTGACTTCATCCAGTGTTCAGATTTCTGTTCTGGAAACGTCTGCAAATTAGGACGTATTTAATAAGATAATGCCTCATTTACATATTTAAACATAACATTTCAGAAAACTTGGAATACAATCGAAGAATTGCCTTAATGTAAGTGATCAACTGGGGAAGTGTCATGGTGATATATATTAGTTTGAATTAGTTCTCCTATGTCTCCCCCTTAAATTTACGTATTAAAGTTTAAAGTCAAATCACCTTTGAATTTTCTCCGGTCAAGCCATCATTATAGTTTCATTAATGAATTCTTCCATCTGCAAATCAATTTCGGGAGGTAGACGGTGAACAACTGGAGAAGATTTGGCAAAATATTTGATTTTTTGATTTATTTATGTATAAACAAAGAGGCAAAAACATACACATGTCAAAATCAAACCGTTTCATTCCTGACTATTTAACTGCATGAGGAACACACCGACCCGTGTAATGACGTGACCGTGCTTCCTGCATGAGGAACACACTGACCCGTGTAATGACGTG
>NW_022280031.1:18323670-18324311 GCF_004355925.1 Anarrhichthys ocellatus
CTGACCCGTGTAATGACGTGACCGTGCTTCCTGCATGAGGAACACACTGACCCGTGTAATGACCTGACCGTGCTTCCACCGCTAACAGCAGAGCAGCTTTGACGGATTTCAAAGGAAACGTTTCCTGCCGTGGCTGATGGTCGCAGTGGAGACTGGTGGTAAGTCGCTGTGGATAAAAGCTGGAGCTAAGATGACTATAATTTAAAAAAAGGAAAGTAGGCGACAGTGGCCGGGTTCAGGTGGAGGTGATCACCTCCTTTCAGCTGAAGTCCGAGTCCCTGCTGCTCTGGGCCTCTGAAGTCTGGATGAAATGGGATTGGATGTTGTTTCTCCGATACACTGACATATTATTCCTCTTCTCTTCTTCACCTTCTTCATGCTTCTGTTCCTCTCTCCAAAGCAGTTCTACCCCCCGGCATCTTCCGTCCAGGTCACTCCTGTAATGGTCTACTCTTCCTTTCCTCACCTCCTCCGTATTTCCCCTCTCTCCTACCCATCTTTTCCCTGGACTAGAGAAGTGCACCTTCAATTTTAGCCCAAGAAATCTCTGTCCAAACCACAGACTGTCTAGAAGAAGTGGACGTAGTCATCGTGACGTCACTCATTGGTTTGTGGACTGATGTCATGAAGCCTCGCGTTTG
>NW_022280031.1:18349311-18349428 GCF_004355925.1 Anarrhichthys ocellatus
ATATACATATATACATATATACATATATATATACATATATACATATATACATACATATATACATACATATATACATATATACATACATATATACATACATATATACATACATATATA
>NW_022280031.1:18351938-18354816 GCF_004355925.1 Anarrhichthys ocellatus
TAATATTATATTATAGAGTTAACACCAGTTCATCCTCCTTTTGACAATAAGCTATCTTGCATCTTTAACAACCCGCGACACACACTTTGTTCCTTTTTTCAATCATTATGTATAACAAAGAGCTCTTAAGGCCTCTGCTGATCTGATGTCTGACAGTGTGTGTGTGTGTGTGTGTGTGTGTGTTTGTATTAAGGCATCTCAGATCCTAAATTCTTGCCGAAATAACGTCACTGATTGAATCCAGTTCATTTCAAAAGTGAAGTGCAAATGAACCAGTTTGCTTGGTTTGCCTTCAGCGAGGTGACTTCAGAGCAGTTGTGACTTCTGCGCTTCGAAACACTATCGCCGTTTGACGTACGATCAATCCTGTGACCTTTTCAGCCGAAAGTGCAGCATGTGGCATTTTCAGACGTCGATATGTCATCGTAAAAATGATTGTCATGATTACTGTCAACAAATGAGACCCGTCTGTCTAACAACGTATCCTCACACAACGGGTCGTGTGATTTATCTTCATTTTTCGTGCATTTGTCGAAGAAAAGTCGAGCAACACGCGTCAATTTCCACTCGTTGAATGCATGCAGTCTTTTCAAAATAAACTTCCATCTTCGCGAGGAACTTAGTTCGTTTTAGGCAACAAAACTACCCGGTTAGGTTTAGGAAAAGATCGTCATTCGGGTTAAAATAAACACAGAAGTGTCGTTACTGAAGTGCGCAAGTTACCTGACAAAAACATTAATTTCTCGTTTCACGTAGGGAACAAAGTGAAAGATTGCTATTGCTATTTGTTGAACAGTCTTTTCAAAATAAACTTTGGTTTGCACAGGAAACAACTTTAGGTTCAGGAAAAGAAGATTGTTTGGGTTAAAATATCTACAACGGTTGTGTAAAGTAGGCTTATTTTCTCACTAATAGTCTCATTTAATAATCATACTAATGCCGAGAAATAAATACAAACTGATGTTGAATGTTGCCAGTGACACCTTCAGTGTAAAATCCTCCTCCTCCTCCTCCTCCTCCTCCCTCCTCCCCCCTCCTCACCCCTCCTCCCTCCTCCTCCTCCTCCTCACTCCTCACTCCTCCTCCCCGTCCATCAGCGATAACACAACCAAGCCTTATTAAAAGAGGTTTTTGGGGTTTGGAGCTAAATCACACTCAGTCTATTACACACACACACACACACACACACGTACAATCGCAGGCTTGCTCTCTGCTAACCGGCACATTATTTGATCTTCTCCTCTCCTGATTAATGGGATCTCCTCCTTCTGCTGATAGCGACGAGAAACCGGGACTTCTATCTTTCTCCTTCACACTCTCCTCTGTTTTTATCTGTTTCCCTCTTATGGTTTTCCCTCTCAGGTCTCTCAGTGTCTCTTTTCATTTGTCTTTTTGTCCTCTCTCATTCCCCCTCCCTCCGTCCGTCCGTCTTTCATGCAAATCACGGAGGCCATTGTTATTTGTACCCTTAAATTTCCCCACATCGTCTGCATGATAGATGAGTGTTGCCTGCACAAACATTCTCTCTCTGGCACACACACACACACACACACACACACACACACACACATATCCATAATCTGTCCTTCAGCAGGGGAATGACGTTTTGATCAAACAACTGTTACACAGCGGTGGCGAAGCTACTTATAAATGCATTACACAGTGGTCATGTCCTTTTGAGCACACACACAATGCAAGACGATGATGTATGCAGAAAAAAGGTGACGGTTCTATCAACGGTTTTCGTTATCTTTCCATCTGTCTATCTATTTTTTATGTTTGGCAGTACCTTCGAGGTTAAGGTGACAGTCGTTCTCCATCTCTCTCGCATCATTTCCTGTCATCTATCCGTGAGAATATATCACAGAGGCCTGAGGCCAAGTCCACGCGGACATATGGGGCTTTTGTTTACGCCGTTTCTTTCCCCTGTGATTCTGAAAAATGAAATCTCCGTCCAGATGAAAACGTAAAAAAACACAATTGACCCTTTGCTAAGCCCCGCCCCCAGCTGCTTACTCCATCAAGCTGTCAGAGCTGCGTTACCATGGACCCCACACTGTCACTAACTGCACTCCCTGAATAAATATTACATTTATGGAAAATGAAATTTCAGAGAGAAGCAGACAGAAAGCTCTAATGAAACAGTCTCAATTTAATAGTGATCAACATGAGCAAATGTGTCCATCAGCAAGAAGAGTGGCTGTTTCTATACAGTTCTTGTTAATGATTGTCATCAGCTCAGATTCCCCTCTAAATCACACAAAAACTATTTAAGGCACGCAGGTTCACCAGAAACTCCTTCAGCTCAGACCCCAAGCGGGGCCTCCGGCAGTGACCAGCAGACAGACCCAGATCCGGCTACGCTGAGGCCTTCAACCTGCAGCAGCGTCGTCTCCTCTTCCTCCTCCAGCCAGGAGCAGAGCTTCACCCTCTCTGCTCCTCCGGTTCCCGCCCGGAGCCAACACCGACACCACGCTGCTGGAGACCCAGGCCGTATAGCTGGGCCCGCTGAAGGGAAGGAAAGCACGGGAGAACCAGAACCAGGACTGAGAGGGGCAGACTGTCAGACACCTGCTGCAGTAAAATGAGAGGCTTTCTAAAGAGACTCTGGTGGTCAGAAACCGATTTTATCCAGGGACCGCCACTATCAACAGAAAATGAAAGTTCCTCGTTTTAATGAAGGAGAGGATATTCTCACAGATTGTCACTGATTGCATTCTGTGAATTCCCCCCCCCCCCCCCATTAAATATGATGGACTGCTACAATTAGGGCCCTCAAACAGCCTTTCCTGGGTCCATAAGGCCGTTATCATTGGACAGCAGGGTCAAAATCTCTCTCTCTCCCTCTCTCTCTCTCTCTCTCTCTCTCTCTCTCTCT
>NW_022280031.1:18354916-18362092 GCF_004355925.1 Anarrhichthys ocellatus
TCTCTCTCTCTCCCTCTCTCTCTCTCTCTCTCTCTCTCTCTCTCTCTCTCTCTCTCTCTCTCTCATAAACAAACATCCTTGCTCTGTCGCCCCGTCGATCTCTCTCCATTTCACACGCACTCATCTTGAGCAAACACCTTTTACTCTTTATGCCGAACACACACAAACTCATCTCGACATCTATTCTCACATGCACACGGATGGACAAAGTAAACCTATGGTGGATTTCCAATCATCCTCCCGGGGTCAGAGGGCACATGGTGTGCTAGTACACGGGATGGAATGAATCACTATTCTATTGTTTGTTATCGGTGATACAGAATACAACGGGTAAACACAGAACAGAGCATACGTCGACAGAAGAGATGCATCACATCACTAAGAAACTACAATATAAGGTTGAGGGTAACGACAACGAACAGTAGACTCCAGTTTGGAATTTTGGCCGTCGCCATCTTGTTATTTTGCAACCAGAAGTGACACGAGAGGGTGGAGCTAAGTGCAACTGAATGTAGCATAAGATATTTTAGGCGACCAAAAATGTAACAATTAACTTTTATGAAGTAAAACACACTCTCTAGACTCTAAAATGGACCATAATGTACTAAATGAACATCATGCTGTATTGAAGAAGACTTGAAACTAGAGATTGAGACCATAAACTCATGTTTATGTTTACTGAGGTAATAAATCAAGAGAGAAGTAGAGTCATGTGTACAGAACACATGCGCAAAATACACGCGCGCACACACACATCCAGCGATCCAGAAAACTCTCAACACATGAAACAGAAAGCGGAAAGATATAAAGTCTAATTGTATAGAAGTCTATGAGAAAATGACTCTACTTCTCTCTTGATTTATTACCTCAGTAAACATTGTAAACATGAGTTTATGGTCTCAATCTCTAGTTTCAAGTCTTCTTCAATACAGCATGATGTTCATTTAGTACATTATGGTCCATTTAGAGTCAAACAGACCATAAAGCAGGGGATGCTTTAGGGCGGGCTTACTGTGATTGACAGGCCGCTGCCGCTACCAGAGACGATATGCGTCTCTATGTCACTCCGCAGTAGTCCAAATATGGTAACTTCAGTTCATCCTTTGCGAAAAAAACAACATGTCGACAGCCGTAATCCAAGATTTTAACGGCGAATTCACAATTATTGACACGACTCATGTGCTTACAGTTATGCACACTTTTCTGGATATTTCTTTATAAATATTGACAATAAAGATAATTTATGGATTATTTCTCACAAAACAAAAACTAGTAATAATTCACACACAAAGTAAATTCATGTTTTTTTGTTGTGATCTTCTGCTCACTTCCAACTTCACACGTGACCTTAACCTTCAGAAAAGGAGTCCAGAATAAGGTTTTAATGTAGAGACATCTTTCTCTCTCTGTCTCATCCAAACCGTTGTCCCCACCGGTCTGTCTCTGTTTCACACGCCACACTTTCTCAGCGCTGCAAACATCCACATACGCGCACCGTCGCGCACACACGTGCACAATGTAGCTGACCAACAGCATCACTGTCTGCCTCCTCCTGTGTTCATGCTGCAGGACCAACACGCAGCCTCCCAACCTCGTTCTCTTTCACTAACACACAAACACACACACACGCACGCACGCACGCACACGTACCCTGACCTGCCAGCATCAGTAGCCTCGCGCAAATCTCTACTGAAACGGCGGAACAAACCGGTGGTGACACGTGTGCGCACCACAGAGCACGGCTCCAACAGAAAAAGCGTGTCCACACACACACACACACACGCACACGCACGCGCGCGCGCGCAAACACACGGACACACTCACAATCAATTACCACAGCTGCAGGTGCTTCTCAATCAGCCCACAGAACACATGCGCAAAATACGCGCGCGCACACACACATCCAGCGATCCAGAAAACTCTCAACACATGAAGCAGAAAGATATAAAGTGTCTCCAGACAACAAACTCCACACATTTAAGCACAAACCCACATGTGCGTGTGACACAGACACACGCACATGCGCGCGCGCACACGTGCCAGCGCCAAACACAAACGCACTTTCATTTGTTTTGCCTCCTTACCTTCCTCGTGCATCCGCTGCAGGCAGAAAGTGAGGTTCCTCCGCCAACCCGGCATGTTCATGAGGGAGCGGAGGAAGAGGAGGAGAGGTCTAGGGAGATGAGGGTGATGAGGATGAGGATGATGATGAGGAGTGGTGGTGGTGATGATGATGAGGGCAGTAGATCCTGTCCGGGTTTAGGTGATGACACGCAGACGACAGCAAATGTAACGATCCCCCTCCGGTTTGTTCTTCTTCTTCTCTTCTTCCTTCCTTCCTCCGGTGTTCCTCCCCCCGGTGCGTCTATCGATAAACGGCGGCTTCTCTCTCCTGGCGACCCCGTTGACAGTCCGTGTGACAGTCGGTCCCGCTGCGGCACCAATGGTCTCTCTCCTTCTCTTACTCTCTCACTCTCTGCTAACAGAGTCCAGTCACCCCTCTCTCTCTCTCTCTCTCTCTCTCTCTCTCTCTCTCTGTCTCTCTCTCTTCTCGCTCCGTGTCTCCCCGCTGTCCCTCTCCTCTGATTGTCTGCACTTTATTGTCCTTAATTCACTCAATGTTGTCCAATTAGCTATACTCTCTGTATCCAACTGTCTCTCCATCTCTTCAGTTAATTATTTGTTTGTTTTTTTTGCTTTTTAAGACAAAACATTTAATTTCCACCAATGCAATTCACATACATAGTTTTGGGTGCTTTGATCAATATTTAAAAAGTAATTTCTGCATTTACTCAGAATCAGAAACGGTTTTCTTGACAAGGAATTTGGCCTGGAGATTAATGCGTGATGATAAACACGTGCAATAGTAAAAGACATCATTAAAAATAGAAAATGTGAAAAATTGCAATCAAATATGATAAACAAACAAAGTAAGAGTATGTTTAAAATAAGTATGTTAGTGTAAGAGGCAAAATAGGCCTGCATGGAGCCAATATGTGCATTGATACTGTATATTAACGCTTTAACATCAGCTGATGGTGCATCCATGAACTCATTCTGTGCTGCCAAACTTTGTTGAAAACCCACACCTCTTTTAGTTTTAGTGGATATATGTGCAAGGGTGTCAAAATTCAAGGTGCCACGTTATTAAGGAAGTAGTTTGTCCCAATTGGATGCCGTTGGCGGCCGTGGCTCATTGGGTAAAGAGGGTCGTCTGCATGGTCGTGTCCTGTGTCCCTGAAGACACTAAACTTCTCAGCCCACTGCTCCCAATAAGCTAGGGGTGGGTTAAATGCAGAAGTTAAATTTCATATGTACCTAATGTATATAATGAGGACTATAATAGCATTTCATTAAGTTCATTCAATTTAAAATTTCATTAATTTCAGAAAGGACAAACATGCGATTTTGAGCGCTGCTGAGGTCACTTGTACGAATGAGTAGTTTCTCAAAAACAAGGATCCTTCCATCCTTGTTTTTTTTACTTTTTACTTTAATTATTTATTACAATTGATGGCAAGAATATTGATTTTGCATTGCTGAAAACAATACAGATATTCAAAACATGGACCAATTTAAAAATAATTTTAATCAAAAGGGATTTTTAGTATTAAGATTTCTAAACGTAGAAAACATACAATTAATCTCTCAGAGCCACCAGACTCCATTGAAAAACAGCAATTTTACCTTCGCGGTTGTAAAACACACTTCAAACTATATATATATATATATATATATATATATATATATATATATACAGGAGGATACACACATGCGTCCTTCAAAATCCCCCAAATGAAGGACTCATTCCTCGGTAGAATTCAAAGCGTTGTAGAAATTGGAACAGTCCTTCTGCAGGATTCAGTGACGTAGCATCCTGGAAATTCTGCCGTTGAACCCAAGAAAGAAGCAGAACAAGTCAGAAGGTGTGAGTGTAGAGTAGTAATTGAACACCTGTGAGGGTCGACCATGGCTGTTATTAGTTTGTTTTCATTACAGTGCCCGGTGTATCAAATACTCTGACAACTCTGTATATTTTTGGGCATTTAAACAGAAAGTGCAATTGACCCTATGCTAAGTCCCGCCCCTCTAACGCAGACTGGCCAATCATAGCGTAGCATCAGACAGCTCTGACCAAGAGGTTAAAAGGAGACTGATGGGTTACGTTTCTAACTACAGACCTGTTTAACATTAGCAGAGTACGTTAGCACATCGTTAACTAGCGTTAGCAGTTCTATGCTACGCTAGCTACTTAAGGTAAACTGAATGTAAACACATCCTGCTTTTGCTTTCTAATGATTGTAGCAGTGAATAAAGCCAAGGGTCAATTTGGTCTTTTCATAGCTTACAGCCATGCTCCCTTTCATAACTGCATGCTGTGAATACTTCTTCTGTTGTTATTCAAGAACTTAAAGTTGTTTGGTGTATATGAAAAAATATATACAAAGGTCATTAATGACAGGCCACCTGGTCCTTAGAGGCTCGCTTGTTTAGAATACTTAAATAAATACTTATCACATAAAACTTACACATCAGTAAATGTTCTTCTGTCCAACACATATTTATCGTCTTTTTGTAAATATCTTTCTGTGGTTTCTCATACCTTTCCTTTCATTTAATCTTTAATTATTGACACTTTAACCTTTCCATCCCATTTAGTATTCAAAAGCAGAAGTGTGTGCCCACGTCCTCAGTCATAAAATCTCCTCCCCTAGCTCCAGCGTCACACTCATCTCCTGCATGTTCCCTCTTTCAGTCTCTGTGGAGCTTCAGTGTACATCGGTGCGACACCACAGATGAGGAGGTGGAACGCGCTCTTCGTTTGGTGACGACTGAGTGTTCACCGCCGGTACAAACTGAACCTCCCTGAGGCGTAGGAAGAGCAAGTGGCTTCAGCTGTGGGCTCATAGACTGCGATCACAGATGGATGCAAACGCACACATTACCTCATATTGTAGTCGTCCTTGAAAGTGTTCTCTCTTTCTCTGCAGCGCACACACTCATGTTTTACACACATGATGAGCAGCGGGTTGGCTGCAGAGTCGAGAGCTTCAGAGACGTCATCGTGTAATTTTTTTAGCAATAACTGTTAAGTTAAGTGTAGGTGAACTCTTGACCTTGGAAACGACGGATGACAAACTGCACTCCTCATCCCATGATTCACTTACTTTATGTTTCCAAGAAATAAGACTTCATGACATGAACACAAACACAGCAGGGACTTAAACTGCACACTTGAACTAGTTGTTTTAAGCTAAACTGTGATAAAAACCATAGACTGTATATGAGAAGTGGACATAGTCATCATGACGTCAACCATTGGTCTGTTGGCTGACATTTTTGAAGCCTCGAGTTTGGCGCCATTTTGGATTACGGCCGCAACTAATGAACGGCACTTATCATATTTGTAATGCGGAGGAGTGACGTAGAGACGCTGTATACGTCTCTGGTAGCGGCAACGACCTGTCAATCACAGTAAGCCCCGCCCTAAAGCATCCCCTGCTTTATGGTCTGTTTGACTCTAAATGGACCATAATTTACTAAATGAACATCATGCTGTATTGAAGAAGACTTGAAACTAGAGATTGAGACCATAAACTCATGTTTACAATGTTTACTGAGGTAATAAATCAAGAGAGAAGTAGAGTCATTTTCTCATAGACTTCTATACAACCAGAGGAGTCGCCCCCTGGTGGACATTAGAGAGAATGCAAGCTTTAAGACATTTCCACATTAGCCCGAATCTTTCAAGGCCAGTTTTGAGACAGAGTTAACTGTTTGGGACTAATCTATGTCAGGAAATAAGAGAATGATAATAATGGAGCCAAATCCATCACTTGAAAAAAAAAGAAGTTAAAAGTTTTGGTCTTGAACTTTGGAAAATACAACACTGTATTCAAACAAAAAATAAGTGAAGAAACAGTTTTGGGGGTTAAATATAACCCTTTGATTCAGTTCTGGAATCATTTTTCACTTTCATATATATTTTTTGATATTTAACTTGTTTTTTTACAGATTCAAATGGCTTTGATCTGGGGGGGAGGGGGGCGTGGCATCAACTGAGAGGGGCGGGTAATCATGAGTGACAGCATAACAAAGAAGGCTGAGGACCTTCCTCAACCAAGGTACTGCGAGAATTATGACTCAACACTTTCTATACACCATAATTCCCGTGATTGAACGTAAAAAGATTCACGCCAGTGACAAAGTTCTGTTTAGCAAGCTGTTTTAGACCCCACTTGGCACGAATCGCAGCGTAAGAGCAATAAACTATCAGATCTGATTAAACTACTTCTTAATAGTGACCGACTAATGGGGAAGTGGGGAGGAGGTCTAACGAGAAACAGGGGAAACCAATCAGAGCGAGGCAGACGATCAAATCTGACAGGAAGTGAAGCGATCAAACTTGGAGGGCTGTTTGGTGGAGGAGGGGGACGTCTTGTGGCCCTTCAGTGGAGGTGCAGCGCTGTTTGTCCCTCTGCAATGTGCTGCAACCAAAGTCAATGATCCGTGGGCTACCTGCATTACAAACTGCTGACTCCATCAAATTTACACACATACAAAGACACCTTATCCTTACTGCAGTGTTCACACTAAAGACATTATGTCATACTCACTCATCTACTCTCTCTCTCTCTCTCTCACAAACCAAAATGGAAACATTGGTCTGGAATGAGACGAGAGAAGAACATGTCAGACCACACAACATGTAATTACGGTGAAAGGACTAAACAAATGTGCAGGTCAGCAGAAACTCTGAAGTTTGCAGAGCTGCAGCCGAGATGCAGTGTTGGCGGAAAAAAGAAAAAAAAACCTCACATGGATGCATGCCATGTTGCGAAACAAATAACTGAATAAATGAAATAAAAAAAGCTTCGGATTGTTTCTACTCACAGCAGCTGCAGCTCGGTGATAAGCTGGAGTCCAACGACACCAAATGAGGAGAGCGTGTTTGGCTGTGATTTAATAATTTACAACTGAGTGGCTTTATGAACCGTGACGCTCAGAGAAAGAGTACCTCAACATTCAGAGCGTTAGTAAGAGTTCTATCATTCTATCCATATATCCATCCATCCATCTATCCATCCATCCATCCATCCATCTATCTATCTATCTATACGTCTATCTATCTATACGTCTATCTATCTATCTATACATCTATCTATACATCTATCT
>NW_022280031.1:18362102-18362350 GCF_004355925.1 Anarrhichthys ocellatus
TATCTATCTATCTATCTATACATCTATCTATCTATCTATCTATCTATACATCTATCTATCTATCTATCTATACATCTATCTATCTATCTATCTATCTATACATCTATCTATCTATACATCTATCTATCTATACGTCTATCTATCTATCTATACGTCTATCTATCTATACGTCTATCTATCTATACATCTATCTATCTATACGTCTATCTATCTATATATACATCTATCTATCTATACATCTATCTATC
>NW_022280031.1:18362360-18378966 GCF_004355925.1 Anarrhichthys ocellatus
CTATCTATATGTCTATCTATCTATCTATACATCTATCTATCTATCTAACTGTTGTTCGCTCCAGATCTCTCAAACGTTGATACATGGTTCCCATTTCTGTCTACTACAAATGAAACTTACTTGGACGTCCACTACACAATCACAGATTATTTGAGTTGATGTCAAATGCAAAGAGTTACGTTATAATGAGCTACTCCAGTACTGACGTGAGTTGTATCCATAGTCTGTATATATGAGGTGGACTTAGTCATCCTGATGTCACCCGTTGGCTTGTGGACTGATGTTTTGAAGCCTCTTATAGTACTCTTATATCAGTCTGCTGCAGCCCTTTCCCTGCTGTGAAATGTGCAATATTATTCTTTTGTCATATCACATCTTCATACTTATATATTGCTTTTCATGTATAGGTTTGAATGGCATGGCTACCTACAAAGCCACCTTGATTGCAAAGTCTCTTGAGTCAATATATTTAAAGCTCTCAGAATACACAGAATAGATCAACATCCTGAAGGCGTCTTCTTAAAGGGCCAGTGTGTGAGATCTAGTGATGTGTGGCAGATAGCAACCAACCGAAGCTTGCTCGGGCTGGCAGTAAAGCCGGCCCGAGATAACTTTTGTAACTTGACGTGACTGTCACAAATATTTCACTGATAAAAACACTATGTTCATGTCTATAGAAGGACAAATCACTTTAAAATGCTTTCGAAACATGAGGTCTTAAAAATCTACATTTGAGTAAATATTTTGCAGCCACATCAAATTGTTTACGGGATATTCAACCTTTGTTTCTTTATAATGCATTTAATACTTGACTTGTTTCTTTACAGTTCTTGTACAAAGGGAATAAAGTAGTCATGAATATGAGATATGAGTTTACTGAGAATTACAATCCCTCCTCTCTATTGTGGAGGTTGGTTTATGAAGTTTTTGCCGGGTACACCTACAGTCTGTTATGTTCAAAATGTCCCAAACAGAGGAGAAGAAGGCCACAGAGGAGAAGAAGCAGCCCCACCCCCCCTTTGCTGTCTCTTTCATCAGCAAGCAGGGCAGGAATCAGCAGGTCCAGGTCAAAATCAAATCAAAAGATATTTAATAACTACAGAAGCTAAACAGTTGCAAACTGAACACACTATTAATAACACAACAAACATATAAATTCCATGAAAGTGAGGCCCCATCCGCACCACACGACAGACAGGTATGTCTGCCCCATGGTACCGAGGGGGTCTGAGCGTCTCCTGCAATTCGAAGAGCCTTTGTCCCTCCAAAGTTACATTTCTCAGCTCATCGATCAGCTCATTGATTGGCTGAAGTCCAACAAGCCCCTCCTTGGCCCTTGACCTATTGTTCTGATCTTAACACCTCACCCAGCCACTTCCCAACCCCCGCTCTCAGCAAATTCCTCACAAGTCTGTGGGCATATCTCTGAGTTACACTCGTCTTTTTGATTCTCACAGATCATTTTGTTTGTTCGCCCTCTGGCCTTTCTGAGAATAATGAGTAAAACGCCTTCGTCTCCGTCTGCGGAGTCTCACACTACGGTGGCAAGCGTGAGTATAAACAAAGCTTAAGACAAGGTAACTAGGGTTTTTATCTGTCATTGTACGACATGGTTGCACAACGAAATTTATATTGTAGTCACAATTTGTTACGTAGGAAAGAAAAAAAACAACTATATTATGTATGGAGGGTGGAGGATGAATTAAGGAGTCACAGCCAGAGGAAAGAAGCTTTTTTGATGTCTGGTGGTTCGGCAGCAGATAGTGCTGTATCTCTTACCCGACGGCAGCACGGTGAACAGGTTGTGGCTTGGTGGGTGTCTTCTCTTAATATCCCCTCATAGCTCTTCTCACCAATATCACTGATGCTCAGATGGGTGCGAATCAGTGGCGGGCCGTCAGGGCCTGCAAGGCCTTCTCTGCTGGCCTAAACAGAATCACAAAGTTATATCTATTTTATAATTTAATAATTTTTCTTAAATACACTACATGTATTATAATTTGTAAAAATATTTTTCCCATTATCTTATCTTCTCATTGCACAGCTCCTGTCTTCCTCAGTTGCTCTGCTTCCAGTGCAGCTTGTTTTAAGTGGAGCTTTTATCCAATCAGATTTCACCTCTGTGTCTCTCGGTAAGAACAGAGGCAGAGGCCTGCAGACTCTGAAGTGCATTCAGTGCAGTTTAAGTGAATGGGGACGATATTGTTGATTGTCATAGTGTTCAACCAATCAGATCTTTAGTTTGACATGTTGGGCGTATTCTTTGAGGTGTCAGCACCTGCTAGCCAGCCTATAATGACGTCAGCATTACATGCCGCTCAGTGTCCATGTGTAGCTCTGCCGCGAGGTGCAGTGTGCTGTGATTGGTCAGTGGGCAAGCACGTGACTATCGTGAAATGAAACTTAACAGCAGAGGCTGTTGGGTAGTGAATCACATCACGTGATGCAGCTCAGCCAATCAAATATGGGCATTCTGACCCGAGTGAGATGTACCACACACCATGACACAGGGGGCTGAGACGAGGAAAGACACTGCAGAGCAGTACGTTCAAGCTGTGAAAGTAAAATCCTATGATAATTGCTCTGGGTTGCAGCTTGTCATTAAGGAATGATGGTGGATCCCACAGCCAGACCAGCTGAGAGCATTATGTTTTCCTGAATTTAGGCTTTTGCGTTTTCTAAATGCTCTAGCTTTATTCAAACGACTCATACCGAACGGTTTAATACCAGGATGTACATAGTTACAGCCTTAAAAATGAATAATAGCTGTGGTGCCATCATGTGATTATAAGGTGGTATTTCAGCTGCAGGATAGCAGTGAAGGCCTAGGTATAAAATGCACGGCCTGCCACTGGTTCAAATGATGTTCTCGGAGACATCCTATCTTGTGCCTTACACATCCCATGCCACTTTGTAATGTTTGCAGTCAGGATGCAGCATTACCCTCTATGAAATGTACTTATTACTATTTAACCATATCGTCATACCACACACCTTTGTACTTATGTATTGCTGTACATGCATGGACATTGCGTGACATGACTACCTGTATAACCAGAAGTACAGCTCCTATGTCAACATAGCTAATGCATGCAGAAAGTCAATATACAGTGATGTTCAGGATGTCTCTCCATCGACTTTGATATCACACCACACCTTCTGTCCACCGTTCCTTAATTTATAATGTTCATGTGACTCAGCAGTTTCAGTCACCATGCCCGATGTGTTTCAAGTGGGCGGGGCCTATGCACGTCACTATATCGGTACCTAATAATAATATTCATAAAACAAGGAGTTCTATATCATCACCTCAGCCTTCTTCCCTCTTCCTCCCTGTCATCATAAGGTTTATTGATAAGAGATGGTACTAAATTCTACCTGAGCTGCACCACATGGACTAGTCTGTGTATACGGGGGCGTCTGATCTGGTGGATCTATTTCTACAAGGACGGAACAGGAGGTCCCACGTGTGACTGGCTTGATGCTCCTCTTCAGGAGATAAAAGCAGGAGATCAGAGGAGAACCTCCCCCGGAAGGAAGCATCTTCTCTCGGATCATTTCACATTCTGTGCCTTTTTTTTAATAGACATAAAACATTGTTTTGCCAGGTTTCATCCTCACCGAGTAGACCCAGCCTCTGCATCCCCTGTCTCCAGTTTTTTTTTTTTTTTTAATCACCGCACCGGTGTTTTGGATGTGTCGGCCGACCGCAGCGCTGTGCGCGGTGCTGAGCGCCTGTCTCTGCGCGGCGCATCTGTGCGCGGCGGGGAGAAGCCAGCAGCTCAATCACCGACCGGTCATCGGTAAGATTCAGCCCCGTGAACGGGCTTCTGTGTGTCCGTCCGTCTGCACAGAGAGAGATACACTGTCGGATTATGATTGCTGTTATGTAACTCTAACCGAGAACGTTCGAGAAAAGGTGTGCGTGTGTTGAAAAAGAGAGAGAGAGAGAGAGAGAGAGAGAGAGAGAGAGAGTCCGTCTTCTAGCTGCTTCTATGAATGCACAATTTAAAAAATACCGGCATCACAAACCAGCTCCCTAGAGTTGTAGTTATTATCGCCATTCAATAAAATGACACACGCCAGATGTCCACATCTGTATTTTCAATGTTGTGTTTCAACACGAAAAAAAATACCCCAAAAATATGTGACCTGCAAATACCGGAAGTATTTCTTATACTTTTTCTTGCTAGAATTCTTTTTTTTTCATGCTTTATTTGTCTTTGTGTCTGTCTCATAATTGTTAGGGTGACTTGTGCAAATGTGTGCTATTACACAGTCGGCCTGTTCAGTAATCCATCCATGTGTAGATCAGTTTGTTTTTTTAAAGATATAAGTCTTGTTTTTTGTCTTCGTTCCTCTCTAGGTGTGTTGGCGCAGGAAAATATTCCAGGAGACCAGTTTGCTCATGGCTCATCATACATTGCGGCATCCTATGTGAAATACCTGGAGGGAGCCGGAGCGAGGGTTGTACCCATCAGGTACAACATCCAGATGTGGAATCTCTCTCATGGCTGTCTGGTGTAGCAGCCAGACTGGATTCAGCTGTAGTATAGCGGGCTCTGGGGCCACTTTTAGCTGCAGGGTGTTAACCAGTTTATCTTTAAAACATATGTGTGCCGTCATCTTTAAGATCCCATTAAATCCAGTGCATGCATTCCCAGGTGCCCGGGTTTCAACATATAGTTAGGACCTGCTTCATGTCTTCAACTACAGTTATTTAAAGTTTGAATCCTTAAGATTTAGGGTCCTGTGGCACGTGTAATTCAATCCTCCAGAAAACACTCTTGTCTTGTAGACAACTTTAACTGATTACATCCAGTCTACCCCCAGAGACAGATACAATGCATTCCCTGTGGCTGCTTCACAAGTCACCTCAGTGGGGGGAGGGGGGGCTTCTTCTGGCTGGTTTCTGGGCCCAAACACTTTGCATTGTGATGTAAACCAGCAGATAGTTTTCCCTTTGTGTCTCCTTTAATGGGCTATTTCCTTCGACAAAACGTTACAAAACAAAGAAGAGAGCCCATGTGGTTCTCAGGACGAACAGAAGGGCTCAGATTACAAAGTAGATGAGTTCTCAACGAACAAGAAGAAAGTCTGAATAAATCAATTTTAAGGCTTTTTTGGTCTCATGCTTGAAACAAATATATGGCACGACCATTTACTTTATATAAAGGATATTGGTTCATTAGATAAATCATTGATAACATCCTTGTTGTATATTATGATACAATGACAAAACAAAGGCCACTTTAGGAACAGTCGAACAATTAATACTCCTTTAATCTGCTCTAATCAATATTTTCAAATAACAATAGATCAAATCACTGTGTAATGTATCGGCTTTTTTCGGTCACCAGAATCAATCGCACAGAAGAAGAATATGCTAACACCTTCTCCTCGATAAATGGGTGAGTACACTGGAGTTCTCTTGTTGTCATCGCAACAGTTTGTATTGGTAAGTTTAGCAATGTCTTTATCTATTACGGCACAGTTGTCGATCTTTAATGTGGTCAAAGGCTTCAAACTGCAGGTTTTGGAATACTGTGCAAAGTGTAAATGTATATAAACAGCAGATTTCCGGCCACTGCTTTTCTGCTGAGAGAAGTTGTGCATTTTACAACAGAATATTGTTCAAAGCTGTCAATGCACATCAGTAAAGTCCCATTAGTTTGGATAGACGCTGTATAAGTCAACTTACAGTTATTTGCATTACATAAATAAGGAAACATCAATGGTCTATGGCTTCACTCTTTTAGCTGTGTATACTGTCTTCACGTTCTGTAAAATGTAAGCGCATATGTTGCACTCATCACGAGTCATGTTTCGACACATGAAAACTGTCTAAAGGTGACGTCAGTGATGCCGTAGGCGAGATTTCCACTCCTGTACAGCCTAAACGTAAACAGTGTGTTTTTTCCTCAGGTTGCTGCTGCCGGGAGGAGACGTAGATCTTCAAACGTCGCAGTTCAGTCGAGCAGCCAGGATCTTCTACAGACTGGCTCTGAAGGTAAGATATAAAACATCTGACTCGTTCAACTGACTGCCGAGTAGGGACGGGCACCGTTGGGATTTAATCAATAGTAGTGCTCTTATCGGTTCTTATTGATTATTTTATGAGAAGAAAAAAACGATTAATTAAGAAATGATTCGACATTATTCTTGTATGTAAAAAAACTATTTCTTGAAATACATTTGCAGTCAAACAATTACCTCAGTGATTATCTTTCATTGATTATCACACCAAATCACACGAGTACAAACACGACGCTGTGAAGACAAACTAGTCAGCGTGATGGCGTTTCGTCGTCTTATTTAGACACTTGTTGGCTGCCGCCTTTTTAAAGACACAAAGTCGCTTCAAAATGTACAAGAAGGGTAATTTATTGACGTCTTTATGTCATAACAAGACGTTATAGATATTATTTCAGACTGTTGGAGCCACATTGAGCCTCAGCTGTACTTGGTGTGCGGCCATATGAGATGGAAGCACTTGGATCGTAGGTGTAAGTAGAGTTACATCGCTCCTTCCTCGTTGATAGATTCTCATTCCTCACTCTCCTGTCCTCTGCAGGCCAACGATGCCAGGGACTACTTCCCTATCTGGGGAACTTGTCAGGGCTTCCAGCAGCTGTCTGTCCTCACAGCCAACAAAAACCTGCTCACCCTCACCGACACCAAGGCCGTGGCTCTACCTCTCACTCTAACACCAGGTATTCTTCTCTTCCTGTCCTCTGCTCTATTTCTTAGTTATTATTCTTCAATAGCCCCCTTTCTTTATGCTGTTTTCCTCGTCACGGGACGTTTACACTTACCTCTTATTCTTTTTTTGTCAAGCAAACTTTAGAGAGAGTTAATATATGCTTCACTCAAATTTCATAATAGGCTGTTGGTGGCAGATAATGTCTTATAGAGATGTATTTAAAACATCAACTAGTTTTAGAGTCTATGAGAGTCTATGGAGCAGAACCAGATAGTTGTCTGTCACGGTTTGGAGCTGGCCGATGCTACGATATCATTGGCCAGTCAGCATTTGAGGGGCAGGACTCAGCAAAGGGTCAACTGAGACAAAACCCTTTTTTGATTGTGGCCACAAGTTGGAAATTGACTGAATCGAGGAAGTCTTTGTGAGTTTTTTAGTTACATATGAACACCTGTTGCATCCTCACACGTATGAGATCTTAAGAAAAGTTACTCCTTTTCGTGCGGTTTTCCTACGAAAGTCCAGCAACGCGTGTCGTTACGTACAAGCAGTCTTTTCAAAATAAACTTCCTTCTTCACAGGAAACTACTCAGTTAGGTTTAGACAACAAAAATACTTAGTTAGGTTTAGGAAAAGATTGTAGTTTGGGTTAAAAGGGTATAGAAGTACGAAAGTTACGTGACAAATACATCAACTTCTCTTTTTACATGCGGGGAACAAACAGCAGCCTCCTGGCTGAAGGATCGCTGGTTGTTGCTCCCTGAATATATAGGAATCCTTTTATTTATGACATTTTAACGTTGGATTCTCTTTATAGCAATCCTCCCTTTATAAGAAAGTATATCTAATATCACCTGTTATGCTTAATAATAGAAAGTATATCTAATATCACCTGTTATGCTTAATGTGGGACAATCAGGTTAGTTCTCAGGTAAAGGAGATGTGACGCCTTTTTATCTTTACTGAATTGTTACACTGAGTTTGTTGTACGCGGTCACTCTAGTTATCTCAAATATTTCTCACATCAAATAAATATTCTCTAGAAATATTAATTATTTCAGCATTATATTAACTATAATATTATATTGCATTTCTTCTAAAATTGTCCAGTTATCTGAATGACTGACTTGTATTTCTTTGATTTTCACACTTAGGGAGGATTTCATTTACTGAATTCCTTCTTGAAAATTACTAAAAGAGCAAAGATTCCTAACTTCCAGTAGCTACCAAACTGTGGTGGGTATTCGACCCACAGCGGTATCACTCATGGTGCTCAATATGGTTAAATGTGGGCGGATCCCATGCAAATGAGCCTGAACATTGCTCTCCTTACCCTGAAATCACATGTGGCTAGCCTTTATCTCTGACCCTGCTGTCAAATGACTTATTCCAATTGTAAAGATGTATTAAACAACCCTTTCTAACTATCATTAAATGTAACTTACCTTCTCCTGTGTTGTGTGAACTGCTTCTCCGGACCTCCTGCTTCGCCACAATCCGGTGTCCGTCCCCATTAGCGGCCCAGTCCAGCCGTCTCTTCCGAAGTTTCCCCAAAGACCTGCTGCAGTCTCTGGCCGAGGAAAACATCACCTCCAACTTCCACAGCTGGAGTCTGTCTATGCAGGTATTTTCTGCCGTAATTCGATGATAACCCAAAATAGTAATCATGAACGAGGAAGTAAAAGGGCGGCACAAGCACACACGGGGGCTGGTGGTAGGCAAGGTGGATGGGTCCAACAAACAGTGATCCGTCAGCCAGAAGGCCGCTGTTCATTCCCTGATTGTTTTCGGAACGTCAAACAGAATGCAAAACACGCTTTTACAGCACAGAAAGTAGGTGTGGTGGCCAAGTGGTGAGGTGTTGGTTTTGTAAACCAAAGATTATGGGTTCAACCCCCATCCATACCTGGTGGTATCAATTTCTTTGTGTTATTAAATTAATCACATCAATCAAAGATCAATTCATTGAAATGACAAGCTCCATATCTAGTTCATAAGGAGCTTGTCATTTCAAGCAGTCAGTGATCATTCATGTGACATCACAAACATCAGGTTTTGAGTGCGGCTCAGTTCAGGCTGGTCTCTTCCAGCTTTCGTAGCATAGCCTACAAAACGTAATGCACTTTGGGATATTCGTTGATATCCCAAAATACTTTTGTATGTTATCCACGTAATCATGAACGAGGAAGTAAAAGGGCCGCAAAAGCACACACAAGGCTGGTTTTAGGGAAGGTGGTTGGGTCCAACAAACAGTGATCCATCAAGCCAGAAGATCTCTGTTTGCTCCCCGATTGTTTTCAGCATGCAAACCACGAAGTTCTGAGGCGTGGTGGCCAAGTGGTAATCCAAAGATCATGGGTTCAACCCCCATCCATGCCTTATAAGGAGCTTGCACATCTCCTTGTGATCCTTAGTTGATGGATTTGAGAAGTGAACTCTACTATGATGTGTCCGCTATCTTTCAGTGAGAATGCTGTACGATGTGATCCTAGCAAACGAAGCCATGAAAGCCAGTTGAGCGAAAGCAACATCTGCGTACAAAGCACCCTGAATATCAGGGAAAAACAAAGTGGTATCAGCATGATTCAGATCTGAAGTATTTGTGACTAGGTTCATGCTAAACACTGTTTAGAAGTGGGCGTGGTGGTCATGGTTTCAACCCCCATCCGCACCTTTGATATAAGGAGCAAAATATTAAAACTAACTGTGATACATAAGTTGAATGTTATAAATGTCTCACGTAGGAGTACTGATTCATAGCACCACACTCCACTGAATTTGACCAAATTGTTGAATATTGTTTTCTTTATTTTCTATGCAGAAGGAGCAAATTCACTTCAGGGCTTCAAAAACTATATTAATATATTTAAGTCAAGACCTAAAATCTCTGCCTTTGAACCAACAGAACTACAGCCGAAATAGCAAGCTGAAGAGGTTTTACAAGGTCCTGTCCACTAACAATGATGGGAAGAAAGAATTCATCTCCACCATGGAAGGTACCATTACTCCCTGACTACTTTGCAGTTTAAATGTTGTATTATTTCATGTTGTTCACTAGTGCACATGATACAACAGATAGCTACTGTGATTTCAACTAGATGGCACCATCACCTCATAACTGAACTGGTGTTTTGAATAATGATAATAATGAGGGTGATGCTGATTATTCTGGTTCTCCTCAGCCTACCGCTACCCATTTTATGCAGTGCAGTGGCATCCAGAGAAAAGCTCCTATGAGTGGGTAGATAAACCGGGCATGATTCACTCCACCGCTGCTGTAGCAGCCTGCTTCTACACTGGCAGCTTCTTTGTCTCTGAAGGTAACGTGTGGTACCTCTACATGCTTTTATTACCCCAGCTTATCAGGTTGTTACTATTTATTTCATAGCAGAATATATCCAAAATACTAGGTCACTGATTTCACAGGAATTTGATGGAAATTAGGCCGTGGGCCACAAAGATCTGATTAGTTTGCTACATAACTCCTGATGCAAAACAATAACTATTTACAATTAAAACTATGTGTTAAGACAAATCCATCATTGAATGATTTCTGACGATACAGTTATTGCTGTTACTGTCTGTTTTTACAACGTGATGTGGCTTTTAGTACCTTTTAAAGTACTATACAAATTAAATGTGTTATTATTATCTTCATCAGCAGATGGAGTTTGACGAGTTCTATTAGAATTTCAGAAGGAAGCAGCAGCTGTAAGTTTCTTAATGCTCCTTTTTTTCTCCTCTCTTTCTTCTTTCCTCTCTTTCTCCCCTTCAGCCATGAAGAACCGGCACCACTTCTCCAGCCCCAAGGAGGAAGAGCGAGCTCTCATCTATAACTTCTCTCCCATCTACAAAGGCACTGAAGCCATCTTTGTGCAGAACTATTACTTTGATTGATTGACAGCAGCGAAGGCGAAACGCACTCGGTCAAGTCACAATTTGTCATAAGTGGAGGAAGTTTAAAACAAACATCAAGTCAGTAATTAGCAGCTAAGCGTAGCTGATTAGCACAGTTATATGAAATGCAGAGGTGCCGACAGGACAGTGATGAAATGAAGTGATGAATGACACAAGAAGTAAAAAATAAAAAGGGATAAAGCGAAATGATGATATGATGCTGTCTATCCAAATCACCTTAGAGTGTGATGATTTGTTTTTTTAACGGGGTTGTCTGACCTGCTCAAAAAGTGACAGTAGTAACATTGAAGGGACTATATTCTACCTCCAGTTATTTAGGTCCAATAATTCAATTAATTTAAACTAATCATGATAATAGTGATAGACACTTTGTGAAGAAAAATAAGATACAATTTCAAATATCCGATTGTTTAATACACCAAAAAAACTCATCCCTGTGTGTTTAAAATGCTTTACTGGATGCCTCTACTGGTGTTTGACACTATTACATTTCATCCGTCTCCTGAAATCAACCACATGGGGATCAACATTTAAAACCACTCAAGTTGCCTCAAGTACGCAATCCAATAATTTCCCAAATCACTGCCAGTTTGGTTTTGGTATTTCCTTTGTTTTGTTTCTGTCCCTGTAAACATGTTTCTCTGGCTTTCTGGAGACAACGTAGTCAATAAAAATCGTCACCTCAGCACATAATGTTGGTTTTGTTTGATGAGAAACAAGTTCCCTACGTTGAGCACCTCCTGTCTACAATTAGTTTTTTATCTCAGAGTGTGAATAATAAAACAAGAACATGATACCTCTGACAAATGAGACACGAACTAGGCAGGCTGTGCTTTTACAGCATTCGTAGTAAAACCTAGGAAAAGTATGTGATCAACCATGAACCAGGAAGTATAAAGCAAAAAGTCTTACTGGGATGCAGGACGGGAGGTGAAGGTGGAGGCGTCAAATAAACACTGGTCTTTCCTCCAGGAAACCAGCGAGCAAAACGAGAAGTCAGCGTTCGTTTATTTGTCACGTAACTTAAGTAAAACGTTATTTTAACCCACACCACAATCTGTCCCTAAACCTAACCAAGTAGTTTTGTTGCCTTAAGCTAACTAAGTATTTCACGACATATTCCTAAACCTAAGCAAGTATTTTACGATCTTTTTTCCTAACCTAACTAAGTAGTTTTGTTGCTTTAAACTAACTAAGTTGTTTCCTGTAATGATGGAAGTTTATTTTGAAAAGACCGCAATCATGTAACCATAATATGTGTTGCTGGACATTAGTAGGAAAACACACAAAGAATGAGGAGTAACTTTTCGTAAAATATCATATGAACCTTTGTAGGATACATTTAACTAGGCGTGCCTCAATTAACATCTCAATCTACAGATGCCACTTTAAAATGAAATGTTACTTCTAACCAAAACACAGAGTTTTACAAGATTACAAACTGCCCAGTGCCCTATTCCTTCCTCCTTTATGTATTATTGTTATCCTACAGTAGTTCTTCATCCCTCATATGCAGTATTCAGTGCCTGCAAACGAGAAATGAAAGAACTACTGTCATATTTTCATGAAATTAATATCAATGATCACAAACCTCTTTAGATGAGTCTTGAGAAAGAGTTCATCTTTACATGATTGTATTCTTGTGTGTCTCTGTGGGCATTTTAACGTGTTTACTCCAAAAGAGTATTTTGTATGTTATGTCGTCAGAGATGCTATATCTCTACAGATTATCAGGTTTTTACATTAAAACATTTGTTTTTCAATTTTACAGTCGGCAGATTTCAGTAAAGCTAAATAAATTACATTCTCATCAAACAAAGGGGTTAAAAAACCTGAAAACATTGTTTTCTCAACATTGCTGTTTATGGGAAAAGTGGAAAAATCTGTTTAAAATTAGTACATTTTGAAATGTAACCTTGAATGTTTAATGCTGTGGCTTTTTGTTCATCAGTCACCATTCTAAAACCAGTAAACCAAACCAATGAGTTTTATCAAACAAATAACTTGATTTTTATTTTTCAGTCTGGTTTAAACGATCTTGTGTCACCACAATGGAACGTTATGTTAATTGCTGCAAGAAAAGTCATCCGGTGAAAAGTACAGCCAAAGTAAAAATGAATGAATAAAAATCCAATATTTCCTGTTTTTGTTTTGTTTTATTAATAATGAGTCCTACAAACTGAAGTATTTGTCCAAATCCTGCTTTACAGCATTTTGTATTACATGTACTTGCTCAACTCAGTGGTTTTACACACATTGATTGCACAGCTGATTGCTAAGGTTTTGCTTGTTTGTTTAACCATCCGATGGATAATCAGACGATAAAGGCAGTGAAGCAAAGCTCAGTGCTTCTAATAGCACCTTTGTTTCCTCTTAAAGGAAGAAATCTGCAGATTAACTGTAAATCCCAACATCTGTCTGACTTCTAAAAAGAGTGAAATTAACACAATTCACCTTCATCCTGCTACAAAAACAACAGCTTCAACACGTCAAACGCCACTTTTCAAAGGATTACGGTCTTTGCTGTTTCCACTTTTGGAAAGCTAGTCACATGTTAAATCGACAACATTTGTTATTTCCAATCTCTTTCCAAACTGTGATTGGCATTTGACCCAAAGCAGCAGTAACATCATTTGTTTCATTTTGTTTCTTATTGTTTCTTATTGTATCGTTTCGTTTTGTATCTCTTTGTTAAGTATCTTATCGTATCGTGACGCAACGCATGAAAGCATGAAAGAGCATGGAAGTCAGTGCCGGAACTGACTGACAGATGTGGTTTAATTTTTAAAAATGAAAGATTTTATAGAGTAAATCCACCTGGGTTCCTCACAAGTGTCACGGCATGGTAGCCAAGTGGTAAGGTGTTAGTCTTGTAAACTAAAAATCATGGGTTCAACCCCCATCCGTGCCTGGCTTTTAAACACATCAAAATCTGTGTGACACTTTATGGGACATCAGGAACGTACGTTATGGTCGCACTCCAGTGCAAGCTGCTATTTGTTGAATAAATCTCAGCTCAACACTTGAATAAAAGCAGCTGCTTCACGCTCTGTATTTGCTATGTAAAAAACTCCCCCCATAGCATCAAGTCACCATCTGTTAGTTTGTCCAGACAAGTACGCATCAAATAAAGTGTTTGTTGGATCGTCAAACAGCAACGAAAACCTGCTTTGCAAGGAAAGCAGCACTAAGTGGAACTAAACAAATCCCCGAACATCGTGGCAATGAGACACCTCTTTGAAAGTGCTTGTGTGAGGGCGTGGTGGCCAAGTGGTAAGGCGTTGGTCTCGTAAACCAAAGATCATGGGTTCAACCCCCATCCATGCCTTATAAGTTACACAGAATATTAAATTGTTTGTCTTCTAAAAGGAACCACATCAATACATCCATCCATGTCTAGATCAAAAAGAGTTGTCATTGATCCTTTATGTGACATCAGAAACATAAGTTTTTGAGTGAGGCTCAGTTCAGTCTCGTCTCTTCCAGCTATAAGTCATAAAACTGCAATATTATAAAAAAATATGTATGGGGACCATTTGTGACAATGAAACAAGCATAACCTGATTTTGTGGCGTGGTGGCCAAGTGGTAAGGCGTTGGTCTCGTAAACCAAAGATCATGGGTTCAACCCCCATCCATGCCTAGAAATCAAGTTCTTTGTGATCTGAAATGGGAAATTCTACCAATAACAAAGTGCTTTGTTATGAAAAACATGCAAATGCTTAATACAACAATTGTTGCGTCTTGTTCTCCTCAACCTAAAGCTACCCATAAAAACAGAAAGTTATATTTTGAGCACCGGTACCGTGGTATTAATTTAATTTGGCCATACATGGCTGCTGCTGAAATGTGTCATCTATAGAGAAAAGAGACAGATTAGATCATTAGACATAGTAAACCCTGGTCACATCCTGGAGGAGAGACCATACAAATGACAAAACAAATTTATTTCCTCCCAACCCTAAAGTCTAACCGAAATTTAGGATGTTTTATACTCTAAAATAGCTCACAAACAATGACACAAGATCTCTACCAACTTAAACACAGAAGGTGAGGGTAAGCAAGTAAAACCAGTGAAGAGCAGCTACTGTCTGTGAGGCTCTTATTTTATCATCTCTGCTGACAGGAAGTGGTGAGTCGTATTGTTGTGAGCTGACTAGATAATGAGAAAGTGTAAAGTCCAGCCTGCAGCTGTGTGAACAGTGAGTTTGTGTGGATCGACATGGACGAACAGAAGAAGAAGAAGATTCTGTGTGTGGGTCTGGTGTGTCTCGACATCATCAACGTGGTCGACAAATACCCAGAAGAAGACACAGACAGCAGGTTAGCACAAACAGCTGGTTAGCACACAGGCTAATGCTAGTAACAACAGCAGGTTGGCACACAGGCTAATGCTAGCACCAACTGTTGGTTAGCACACAGGCTAATGCTAGCACCAACTGTTGGTTAGCAATGCATTGCCCCGGAGCAGGTTATGTTCGAGATAACAGACCAACGCGTACAGACGCGCTGTCTACTGACCAATCAAAGCTCAGTGCGCGGTGTGACGAGTGGGTTTCGCGCGCTCACGGTCCCGCAGATTGAAACGAGGTGTGGTATTTTATTGTGAAGGGGAATCCACGACGTGATATTTTATTCTGAAGGTGCTTCTACATCGATGTGAGTGTTATTCTGATTGATCATAAACATGGCCACTTTAATAAATATCATTCAATCAATTATCAATGATATCATATCCCAGCATGCACCTCTGCGGATTAATGCTCTTTGCTATTGATTCTCGATGTTGCCTTTAGGAAGTGAAACGTGTTTTCATGTACAGTCTTCTTCAGTGATATTGATCGTTGATGCAGTGATGTCATCCCTCTCTGTACCTGTGCAGGTGTTTGTCGCAGCGCTGGCAGCGAGGAGGAAACGCTTCCAACTCCTGCACGGTGCTGTCGCTGCTCGGAGCGCCGAGCGCCTTCATGGGCTCTCTGTCTGCCGGACCTGTGGCCGAGTGAGTACCGATCAATGCGTCCATCAGTACATGGAGGAGGTCTCAGGGATCAGGTCTAGTTCTAGAAACTACAGAAACTACACAAGTCCTTGTTTCCTCGTCTCCTTTATCTCTCCTCATTTCCACGTTTTGTCTCTTTCTTCTTGTTTCCTCGTCTCGTCAATCTCTCCTTGTTTCTGTGTCTCCTTCATCTCTCTTCCTTGTTTCCTCTCTCTCTCCTTATTTCCTCCTCTCCTTTCTCGTTTCTTTGTCTCCTCTCTCTCTCCTCGTTTGCTCTTCTCGTTTCTCTCTCCTCATTTCCTTAATCTCTCTTCCTTTTTTCCTCTCTCATCCCTTGTTTCCTTGTTTCTTCTTCTCCTCTCTCCCTCTCTCTCCTTGTTTCCTCTTCTCCTTTCTCTCTCATCATTTTCTTCTCATCCCTTCTCTCTCCTTGTTTCCTCGTTTCTCCTCCTTCTCTTTGTTACTTGTGTCCTCTCTTTGTTTCAGTGTATCGTTTTCTCTACATTTTTCCTTGTCTCCTTTCTCTCTCCGCATTTCCTTCTCATTTCTCTCTCCTTGTTTCCGCGTCTCCTTTCTCTTTCTTTGTGTTTCATTGCATCCTTTTCTTTACATTTTTCCTTGTGTCCTTCCTCTTTCCTTGTCTTCTTTCTCTCCCCTTGTTTCCACGTCTCGTTTGTCCACAGAGATCCTCAGTGAGGAGGAACTTGATCAGTGTAAAGGGTTAAGACACTGACATGAAACAGTTTCCTGTCTGTAGTTTTATTGTGAAGGACAGAGGAGATGTGAAACAGTTTATTGTCTGTAGTTTTATTTTGGAGGATTTTCAGAAGTTCCATATCGATGTGTCTCTGGTGTCTGAGCACGCTCAGTGTGTCCTTCCAGCCTCTGTGGTCGTCAGCAACATCAGCACAGGAAGCCGCACCATCCTGCACATGAACAGGTGTGTGTGTGTGTGTGTGTGTGTGTGTGTGTGTGTGTGTGTGTGTG
>NW_022280031.1:18378976-18385807 GCF_004355925.1 Anarrhichthys ocellatus
TGTGTGTGTGTGTGTGTGTGTGTGTGTGTGTGTGTGTGTGTGTGTGTAACTGTATTTATTTTTCAGGAACATCATCATCATAGTCACAGCTCTGCTTCCCTCCTGTTCCACCAATGAGGAGACAGTTTTCTGTCCGTCAGTGGTTTTATTTTGGAGGGCAGATTTGATACGAAGTAGTTTCCTGTCTTCTCTGTGTCCGTCAGTTTCATCATGGCCGACTTCTCGCGCTGTGCAGTCGATGTCTCCGCGGTGGTTTGGCAGATGGAAGGTCAAACTCCGTCTGCGTGTTGTGTTGTCTGTCCGTCCAGCGGATCTCGAACCGTCTTGCTCTACGACACGTAAGACCAACGGACGACTGCCCGGCGGCACACAGCGTTCTCAGAATACCTCTTTATCAACGCCATCTTGTTACCGTTGAGACACGTCGTCACTCCTATCAGATCAATATCAAATCAGATCAATCGATCAGCAGGAGCACCACATTTACCTTCAAAACCTCAATGAAAAATAAGCACATTTTAGAGAACAGATTACATTGTTTACCAACATCAACAGGAACAGCAGCTGGTTTACAGCTGAATATACTGTTCAACTGCAGGTTTATAGAAAAATTATCTAATTATGTAGTCATGTGACTAGCATTAATGTTAGCCACATTATTGGTAGCTACATGAATGTAGTTTTTGAGTTTCTACTCATTTTGTTAAAGTTGTACATTTTCAAATGAAGTTCTGCACCATTGACCAACAATCTACTCGTGTACGTGAACATTTAAAAGCAGAGACACGAGCCATTCAGGTGAGTCTTGTTAGGCCACGCCCCCTCTACATCAGAAGCTCCACCCATCTGGTGCTGCGTGCAGACAAAAACGAACGTGGTGAGGTGTTTTGTGAATGCTGTTTGACCCGCCTGAGAGAAGCATGACCACCTGGTCCCGATCCTGGTCCCGATCCTGGTCCCGATCCTGGTCCTGATCCTGGTGTAATGGCCCACTGCAGAGAGAGAAGTTGAGGTCCAGCCATCCGATTGAGCGGAGGTCAGCTGACCTTGTTTATTTTTTATTTATTGGTTGTTTGATAGAGACGGAGCACGTTAATGAACGTCGGTAAAACAGTAGGAGATGTGATCATGCCGGAGTTAGCAAGAATGCTATAGGAGGTGTTGCAAGCTCATGCAAAGCCTTAAACAAAACATGTTTTAAACTCTCAATGAATTATATATATATATATATTTTATATTATTTAATATCTTTTAAAACATCCATCGACGCCTCCTCTCCACTTTCTACATTTAATGGAACATCATTTTAGATGGGTCTCATGCCTATAAGTTCAGTTCGGGCTGGCGTCAAGATGTGGTTAGCTTAGCTTAGCATAAAGACTGGAAAGAAACAAGCTAGTCGAGCTCCGTCAAAAGTTAAAAAGTACACCTATCGCCACCATTTTAAAGTTCTTCGTTAATGTGTATATTTTGTTTTTTATCCGCACTGTATCCATGCTGAGCTAGGCTAACAGTCCTGGACCTCTTTGTAGCTTAGCTTAGCATAAAGACTGGAAAGAGGAGAAACAGCTAGCCAGGTTCCGTCAAAAGTAAAATAGTACACCTATGAACACCGTTAAAAGTTCATTGGTTAATATATATGTATATACATATATATTAATCCGCACTGTATCCATGCTAAGCTAGGATAACAGTCCTGGGCTGTTCCTTTTAAATCTGCGTTCTTGTTCGTTCACTGAGCTTCATCACTAACTCGTCGGTTCAGTGTCGTCGGTTTGAGTCTCTGCAGTGGTGTTAATGGTGGTTTAATTCATCGTCGTTGATTCATTTAATATCTCTGATGTTTAAAACGACCGTTTACTCTGAAATATGATGAAATATGTTCAGTAATTAAAGCTGATGTTAATCTGCCTCCTGTGAGGAGTTTCTTTCCAAAATGATCAAATAGAATTTAATAAATATACTTGTTGGATTAAAGGCAAAATAAAAATTTATAAAAAATGTTTTCAGCAAAATTCCTGTCTTTTGTAGATAATGAAAGTAATTAGTTTGTCTTTTGATGATTTTGGAAGTGAACTCTTCACACTTTAAGTCTGTGAATGTAAATATAATCTCACTTTATTGTGTTTCATGCTGACTGTTGGACTTTAGAGAGATGACTCGTTTTAACATTTTCAGTCTGAACTAATGATCAGAAGTATTTATACTATATTTTAATATCCATAAACATGACTCAAAATTCAGTCAGATCTTTAATCAGCCTGACTGAAACGTGACTGACAAATAAAATCATTCCAAACTGTTAAATGTCTTCACCCCCCAAGTCCTGACAGACGCATGAATCAATCAAGAGTCATTTGAAATCTTTAAAAAAGTTTTAATTCTTGAAATTGTTTTTCTAATTGTTGTTGGAAGTGTTTGTGTAATGAAGAAACGCCTCCCTAAAACACAGTAGGTCAAACAGGAAGTTCGGATGTATTTAAATGTACTTGTTAAAAAAAGTAATTCCAATGATTTTTGTATAGAACATTTTACTGGTCCTGATTAATCTCCCAGTCTGATGATGTCATAGTGACGTCATCAGCCTGGGAGACTTTTGTAACCTCTTGAGTGATGAAGGTGTTTCTGGATTATCTTCATTGAGGAACATGAACTCTGACCTCTGACCTTTCTGTCCGTCAGGAACCTTCCTGATGTCACAGCGGAGGAGTTCTCCAAAGTCGATCTGCATCAGTTCAAGTGGATCCACTTAGAGGTGAGACACTGAAACTGCCAGACTAATCTGACCACACAGACTAGACTAACCCTTCTATCTCCTGAATCTAACCTGTTGAAGTTTCAAAACAGTGTGAAATATAAATGTATCAAACTAACATATCGTTACAGAATACACAGAGAATATTACAGTGTACCAGTGTTTTCTTGTTTTAACTCCTTCAGGGCCGTAACGCTGAGGATCAGGTGAAGATGATCCAGCAGGTCGTGATGTTTAACAGCACGTTGCCTCGGCAGCAGAGGATCACCGTCTCCGTTGAGATAGAGAAGACCAGAGAACCGCTGTATCAGCTGTTTCCTCACGGTGACGTGGTGCGAGTCTTTAAGAGACGACAGTTTTTATTAACGCCGGTTACCTTAAATACAACGTGAGGTCTGTGACGGGGTGGATTCTATCGGTCTGTCAGGTGTTGGTCAGTAGAGACGTGGTCCGTCTCTTGTGTCTGTCTCTCTCTGACCTGTCTCTCTCTCTCAGGGCTGTCATACTGTCCTGTCTCTCTCTCTCTCTTACCTGTCTGTCTGTCTCTCTCTCTGACCTGTCTCTGTCTCTCATGGCTGTCTAACTGACCTGCCTGTCTCTGTCTCTGAGCTGTCTCTCTCTCAGGGCTGTCTCTCAGGTGTTCTTGTCTCTTTCAGGTGTTTGTCAGTAAAGACGTGGCCCATCACTTCGGCTTCCTGTCGGCTGAAGCCGCTCTGAAAGGACTCTACAGTCGGGTCAAACAGGGGTGAGTGGAGGATCAGGACTTTCAGGGTTGGACAAATAAAAAGAATCAAAACACGTTTTCCCACAGATGTATAATAAGTGCTGAATTAAAGCCAGTACAATATATCCATTATTACAGCTGCTTACAGCTAGAAAACAACAATTTATTCCACTTTTAGTGATTATTACAACTTCTAGGACTTCTTTCTCCCTCTCTGACCTGTCTCTCCCTCCCTGACCTGTCTCTCCCTCTCTCAGGGCTGTCCTGGTATGTGCCTGGGCAGAAAAAGGAGCGGATGCTTTGGGTCCAGATGGTTCGGTCGTTCATTCAGATGCGTTTCCTCCTGAAGCTCTCGTCGATACTCTCGGAGCCGGAGACACTTTCAACTCTGCCGTCATCTACACGCTGTCCAACGGTGAGACGTTACACCGTCCGACGCGGTGAGACGTTACACATATATTTATTAAATTAATAAATGCATTCTCCAACCGCAGGTGGAAGTCTGCAGGACGCACTGACCTTCGGCTGCAGAGTCGCCGGCAGGAAGTGCGGTTTCCACGGTTATGACGGCATCGCTGAAAACTTTGGCGACTGACTGAAGAGTTTAAAACAGACGGATTCAAAGAACTGTGGTGAAGGTCTGAGGTCACTCACACTGTAAAAGATGATGAGTTAAAAACAAACACTTATTTTTTATGAAATAAAAACAAACTCATGATTTTATTCAGCACTCAAATTACAATAAATTCTATTTAATTATCAGTTTGAAAAGTGAATCTTCGTAAAAACTGATTATCACATCAAGTGTCTGAGCTGCTAATTAACTGTTAACTAATTAAAGTGACAACAGACAGGTATTTTGCTCGAACTTATCATTATGAAGTATGACGCGCGTCGCGATCTCCCGGGAAATGAAGGCTCGATTTGCGGCACAAAGAAAGAGTATAGCGCTTTAACTGTGTCCATACTTGTAAAGGCAATAAAATAATAACTAAGATTAGAGCTACAGGTCTTCTGTTCTTACCTTTCAAAATAAAAGCCTTAGACATATGCGCTGCATTACTCGTTTACCAGAGAGCATTCTGCTAAAAGACAACTCAACAAATTAGCTTAGCATAGCTATCCCCAGTTAGGCGAAGTGATGGACTTAGAAAAGCTAGTTAAAGTTGAAACTATAACTGCTTTAATACAGATTAATAAACTTGAGAAGAGAAAATAATTAATATAAGTAATAACAGATAAATGATATGTTACTAATTGATCTTTAGCTGATATTACAACTATTACAATAACTATTAACAAGCTGCTAATACAATAGTCGAGTGTTAATTAACTGTTTGATGTAGTGGCTTTAAATGAAGTAACATTCACTTAAAGTGATTTCATTGCTGTATGTTTTTTGTTTTTACCTGATGAGAATAAAATCTGTCACACAAATAAATTACGTTATTGAAACCTGACGCTGTTCATTGATTAATTTAACGTATAAATGTTTGAATTTGACTCTGCAGTGATTCAAAAGGCTGACTCTCTTCAGGAAATGCAAAAGTGAAATGTGAAAGTATCTTAAACCTGCATTCTCTCTAATCACCACCAGGGGGCGACTCCTCTGGTTGTATAGAAGTCTATGAGAAAATGACTCTACTTCTCTCTTGATTTATTACCTCAGTAAACATTGTAAACATGAGTTTATGGTCTCAATCTCTAGTTTCAAGTCTTCTTCAATACAGCAGGATGTTCATTTAGTAATTAACTTATAACTTGTATGAAAAAGCAAATTAGGAGATTTATTTGCTTTTATTTAGCTTTGTTGTTAATACAAACATCAGAGAGCGGCATTTCCACTGTGAGCTGTTATCTCAGAGAACCACAATATGGTTGTACTGATACTTTCTCACCTTTTATTGTGTTTGAGAAAATACTCTGGAGTCTGTTAGTCTGAACTTTATTCGGAGAGGACTCTCAGACCTTTATGTCCTCATCACTTTCTAAATGGAACCTTTACTCACAGGACAACTACACAAACATATTATCTTCTAGAATATGATGCATTGCTGCAGATTAAACTACCCAACAGTGTATAAAGGAGTTAAAAACATCTACAGCAGTACACACATACATTAATGCAGCAGTACTATTAATCCCGAAACATCATATATATATATATATATATAATAGAAAAACACAGACAGGTAACATGTTACCACATCATGAATACTTTTAGTACATTTTGCTGACAATACTTTTACTAGTACGGTTTTGAATGTGGAACTTTAACGTGTAGTGGAGTATTTTCACAATGTGGTATTAGTACTTTTACTTCAGAAAAGGATCTGAATACTTCTGTTTCACTGATGTACAGGTGCTTAAAGATAACGCAGCAATGCGCAAGGAGCAGAGGAAGACTGTTGGCAAGAAACATGGATGTAAACAATGGCCGCTTGATTTTAAAATACCTGCGTATATTTATACACATAAATGTGTGTGTGGATATATATATGTGTGTATATATTCTCGTATATATTCACATATTGTTATACTGTATGTTGTAAGTATTATATATTCACATCGTGTGTGTATATATGTATATATATATATTTAGACAGAGTTGGTGTCTGGTTCTGTCTGATTGCTCCCTGTGATCATTTCTCTCAGTCCTTTGCTGAAGTGAAGATTCGCTCCGATCAAGATGAAACCCTGCAGAGATCAACACAACTGCCGTCAACACCAGTGAGGAAATACAACATCACATGGTGCAGTAGAGGGTCAAAATAATAAAGACTGATGCTGCAATCCATTGCAAGTCGAAGGTTGATAATTCCAAGTCGGTATTCCCCGATTTATAATCTTAATGCGTCCCGGTGCATCTGCTCGTGAAAACATGGCTGCCAGCCATCTGATGTTTGTATGGCTGTATGGTTGTTTTTTTCAGAGTACAATGGATTGCAGCATAATGACCAGAACATCACATGGTACAATCATGATGTTACACCCAACAAATATCTCATTAAGATCAAACTAATCAAAAAAATTAACATTCATCAGCGTGATAATAACTGCCTAAAATAGCAGAAACCATCTTTGGGAAACATTTATTTGACTTTTACGTTTTAGTTTGTCCCATGCCTCATCCAGACGGCAACCTCCGGTTCTGATGAGTGAGGCTAATACCGAAGTGTCTTAAACTTGCATTCTCTCTAGTGTCCACAAGGGGGCGACTCCTCTGATTGTATAGAAGTCTATGAGAAAATGACTCTACTTCTCTCTTGATTTATTACCTCAGTAAACATTGTAAACATGAGTTCATGGTCTCAATCTCTAGTTTCAAGTCTTCTTCAATACAGCATGATGT
>NW_022280031.1:18386207-18396028 GCF_004355925.1 Anarrhichthys ocellatus
GAGTTTATGGTCTCAATCTCTAGTTTCAAGTCTTCTTCAATACAGCAGGATGTTCATTTAGTAATTAACTTATAACTTGTATGAAAAAGCAAATTAGGAGATTTATTTGCTTTTATTTAGCTTTGTTGTTAATACAAACATCAGAGAGCGGCATTTCCACTGTGAGCTGTTATCTCAGAGAACCACAATATGGTTGTACTGATACTTTCTCACCTTTTATTGTGTTTGAGAAAATACTCTGGAGTCTGTTAGTCTGAACTTTATTCGGAGAGGACTCTCAGACCTTTATGTCCTCATCACTTTCTAAATGGAACCTTTACTCACAGGACAACTACACAAACATATTATCTTCTAGAATATGATGCATTGCTGCAGATTAAACTACCCAACAGTGTATAAAGGAGTTAAAAACATCTACAGCAGTACACACATACATTAATGCAGCAGTACTATTAATCCCGAAACATCATATATATATATATATATATATAATAGAAAAACACAGACAGGTAACATGTTACCACATCATGAATACTTTTAGTACATTTTGCTGACAATACTTTTACTAGTACGGTTTTGAATGTGGAACTTTAACGTGTAGTGGAGTATTTTCACAATGTGGTATTAGTACTTTTACTTCAGAAAAGGATCTGAATACTTCTGTTTCACTGATGTACAGGTGCTTAAAGATAACGCAGCAATGCGCAAGGAGCAGAGGAAGACTGTTGGCAAGAAACATGGATGTAAACAATGGCCGCTTGATTTTAAAATACCTGCGTATATTTATACACATAAATGTGTGTGTGGATATATATATGTGTGTATATATTCTCGTATATATTCACATATTGTTATACTGTATGTTGTAAGTATTATATATTCACATCGTGTGTGTATATATGTATATATATATATTTAGACAGAGTTGGTGTCTGGTTCTGTCTGATTGCTCCCTGTGATCATTTCTCTCAGTCCTTTGCTGAAGTGAAGATTCGCTCCGATCAAGATGAAACCCTGCAGAGATCAACACAACTGCCGTCAACACCAGTGAGGAAATACAACATCACATGGTGCAGTAGAGGGTCAAAATAATAAAGACTGATGCTGCAATCCATTGCAAGTCGAAGGTTGATAATTCCAAGTCGGTATTCCCCGATTTATAATCTTAATGCGTCCCGGTGCATCTGCTCGTGAAAACATGGCTGCCAGCCATCTGATGTTTGTATGGCTGTATGGTTGTTTTTTTCAGAGTACAATGGATTGCAGCATAATGACCAGAACATCACATGGTACAATCATGATGTTACACCCAACAAATATCTCATTAAGATCAAACTAATCAAAAAAATTAACATTCATCAGCGTGATAATAACTGCCTAAAATAGCAGAAACCATCTTTGGGAAACATTTATTTGACTTTTACGTTTTAGTTTGTCCCATGCCTCATCCAGACGGCAACCTCCGGTTCTGATGAGTGAGGCTAATACCGAAGTGTCTTAAACTTGCATTCTCTCTAGTGTCCACAAGGGGGCGACTCCTCTGATTGTATAGAAGTCTATGAGAAAATGACTCTACTTCTCTCTTGATTTATTACCTCAGTAAACATTGTAAACATGAGTTTATGGTCTCAATCTCTAGTTTCAAGTCTTCTTCAATACAGCATGATGTTCATTTAGTACATTATGGTCCATTTAGAGAACCAGAGGTTGCGGCCTGGTAGCTGCCAGAGCCATGCTCCTCCGCAGTCCAAATATGGTCTCTTCTGTTCACTGGTTGCAAAAACCAACATGGGGACTGCCAAAATGGTGAACTGGAGGCTTTCAAAACCCATGGTCCCATTTGTTAACATGGAAGGCGCAGCGTTTATGACCTTTACTGCAGCCAGCCACCAGGGGGCGATCAAGATGTCTTCACTTTTGGGGTTTAACATATAAAGGTTAAATGTTTAAACAGACTTACGTTGTGATATTCAACTACTTCCTCAATGAAATCCATCCCATCAGCCAGAGGGATGCGAACCCCTCTCTTTGTCCAGTCTGAGCACACACACACACACACACACACACACAGTCAGTGTCACAGTGTGTTACAGTTCAACATGCAATCACTGTTTGTTTCACAGTTGATGTATCAGATTCTTACTGTTGATTAAAGGAACCACAGACATCTGCAACATGGTCTTCAGAGGAGCCTGCAGAGGAATCAACTGACAGACGGGCGACTGTTACGTATTTTACTTTCTGTTGTGAATCAGATTTAACACAAATGTTGTAACTCAGTAGTAAAAGATAAAAACAACAGCACTTACTGCCAGAGATTCCAGAGCCGATTGATTGGAGAATATTTTAAATCTGAAAGAAGACAACTCTGTTTCAGTCTGTGGTCATTTATTCTGCCACAGAGACGCTGTGACTTTAAATGAGGTTCAACACAAAAGGTAAAACATTTCAACGTTCTTCATGAACCCAGGAAACATTTTGAGGGATTCTGTACAGCAACCTTTAGTCGCTCCCTCAGCTCAGGAGAAATTAACCCGAGGGACCACTGTGCTTTTCTCTTGCGCCGCGTTTTTCGGGCGTTTTTTTAGACGTGTATAAAAGTTGAAATATTCGCAACTTTTCTTGCAGCGCAGCGATCGTCAGTGACACATTTGAACAAGGGAGCCAATCAAATCAAGCAAGAGGCGGGCTTTACTCCACTGCAACTGACTTCCTGTTTTGATGTCAGTAGTGCGATCTGATTGGCTGCCTCGGTCAAGTGTGACACTGACTCTGCGCTTAAAAGTTGAGAATATTGTAGCGACGCGTCTCGGTGTGATCGGCCCCTCAAGTGTCACAAGTAGAAAACTTAGAACTTTACAAAACTTTAAAGGACTGTTCCTTCATATGGTTCTCGCCATGTTTGTGGCGTCAATGTGGAACCTTAGTCCATGGTTCCACCAAAAGAAACACAGACTGTGTTCCTGTGTTCCTTAAATTGGTCCTGGGCTCCTGTCCCCGAACTGACCAATCACAGTTCTTGTAACTTGTGTGTGTGTGTGTGTGTGTGTGTGTGTGTGTGTGTGTGTGTGTGTGTGCGCGTGCGTGCTTGTGTACCTGCGGAGGTCAGCATGAACGGCCAGGCGTTTTTCCTTCATGGAAACTTTAGCGTTAAACTTTGCTTCCTGCAGGACGACAGAAACATGAAACAATAGAAATAATAAAACAGCTGTTGGACGTTTGGATCAGCAGGTTAAAACTGTGTGTGTGTGTGTGTGTGTGTGTGTGTATGTGTGTGTGTGTAGAGGTGTGTGTGTGTTTGTGTACCATCGTCATGCTGCTGAGCTGGACCGGAGGCTGACCTGGAGGCAGCACTATCACCTTGACGATGGCTGTCATGACGACCGTTGCTCCGGACGTCTTGATGAAGGTTTTTGGAGGAGAGTTGACGGCGAATTGAAGAGACATCGGAGCGTCCACCAGAGCCGGGTTCTACGAGAACACAGGAGAACATGGAGTGAAGCAGTACTACACAGTACTGCATGTGGACTAAATAATGTGAACACCTGCACTGAACTGAACCTGTCAAGTCAACTTTATTCATAAAGGCCAACGTAACAAATGACAAATTAGCATCAAGTGGTTTTACATTCCTCCATCCTGCTAACACTCTACTGTGTCTTTACTGTATTTCTACTGTTTATTTACTGTGTTTCTACTGTGTCTCCACTGTCTCTTTTTTCTGTCTTCACTGTGTCTTTACTGCATTTCAAATGTGTCCCCATTGTGTCGCTACAGTGTCTCCATTGTCTCTTTATTGTGTTTCTACTGCATCTCTTCTGTCTCTTTATTGATTCTTTATTGAGTATTTACTGTGTTTCTACTGTTTATTTACTGTGTGCATTTCTACTGCGTCTCCACTGTCTCTTTACTGAGACTTTACTGTGTCTCTACTGCATTTCTTATGTTTCTCCACTGTGTCCTTACTCTGTCTTTAATTAGACTTTACTATTTCTGTACTTTATCTCTATTTTTGTCTTTACTGTGTCTCTATTGTGTCTCGACTGCATTTTCCAATGTCTCCCCACTGTATCTCTACCATGTCTCTATTGTGTCTTTATAGTGTATTTACTGCATTCCTACAGTGTCTCCACTGTGTCCCCACTGTGTCTCTATTGTAACTTTACTCACCAGCATCATGATGGCTCCAAAGTAGGTGGTTCTCAACAGCATCTGCAGGTCTTTGGGCATCTGAAGGACGACACAAAGAGAACAATGGAGGTTAGACTGGATCAGCTCGGTTCTCAGGATTTGTATGTTCGGCTTTTCGGTCTTTCAGGGTGGGCGTCTGTGGTGGTTTTGTGGGTCTGTGGTGGTTTTGTGGGTCTGTGGTGGTTTTGTGGGTCTGTGGTGGTTTTGTGGGTCTGTGGTGGGTTTAACCTTCTCGTTGACGATGTGCATCTGGAAGATTCCTGCTTTGAAGTAAGAATACATCCCGCTGTCGAAGAAGTACTCGGACAGAGCGAGGTAAACCATCCGGTCGTACTCTCTGATGACCGGGTCGATGGCGTAGTTCACCAACGTGTTATTTGGATCGGACAGATCAAAGAACATCCCCTAAACACACGACACACACGTTAATGTTCCCGTCGTATTACATCATAGACGATATCATATCAGAGGAAGAGTCTGACCCTGAAGTGCATGTCGAGGCTCCTGGACGTCACCACGGGATCTTCGATCAGAGAATAATCAATACCAATATAGTAATCGACCTCCGACCTCACAGGGATCGACTGCAACATCGAGTTCACGTGAACCAGAGCAGCGTGATTCAGAGCGGGACAGATCTGAGGGACAGACAGGTCAGAGAGAGAGGCAGGTCAGAGAGAGAGACAGGTCAGAGACAGATATACAGACAGACAGGTAAGAGAGAAACAGGTATGGTACAGTCAGCTCAGAGACATACCGAAATGTCAAAGATAGACAGACAGGTCAGTGAGCAATACTTTCAGAGACAGACATGTATGTCAGAGCAAGAGATACAGACCAGAGAGAGAGACAGAACAGAGAGAGAGAGAGACAGGTCAGAGACAGACGGACAGGTGACACACCTGTTGGTTGAGGAGGAAGCGCATGCCCGTTGTCAGAAAGCTGGCCAGGAAGTCGTAAACTTTCCTGAAAGATAAAACGTGTCGACAGACAGTTGTTGATTGGCCGATTATTAATAACAGTAACCATTAATCATTATTGATTACAACATTACTCCCATTAACAGTGATCATTATTGATCATTGATCACTACATTAGTCTTATTATCATTAATCATTATTACTGTATCAGTGTGTTTTACCCGAGCGTTCCGCTGAACTTTGCCCTCATTTTGGAGATCCTGGCATCACAGGTGATGTTATTGATCTTCAGTCGTCCTTCCTCGTCCCGGATCAGGTTCACAGCTGTGTTGATGTTCACGCCGTCGGCCGACGCGTTGATGTTTCCTGTGTCGTAGCTGACACACAGAAACACGTCATCACCGACACAATACGACCGCGTAAGCAACTACACGACAACGCTCCACACAAAACACAAAAGCTTCCAAATTTGCCATCGTGAAGGTCTCGAGATTCTGCTGAGCAACATGTTGAGATGCTTCCATTGAATCCTCTGTTGCGTTTTTTAAAAGATTCATGAAAAGTGGTGAAAAATGGCGTATTTTCACGTGACCTATGACATCGTCATTCGAGGTATTAACTGTTCCAATTTACTGTCACATTAGTCGGACAAATACTTGGTGGTGTCCAAAAACAATTTGCATATAATGCCTGTAAAGTTTTTTTTTTTAATTGTCTATTGACACTTTAATGTTCCATAGAACACATAACTATTAGAGTTGTATTGAAGTTCTGTATAAGAACCATTAGAGTAGTACTAACAGTAACAGTAGTGTATTATATTTATGTTCTGTGGATGAACTAATGAAGTTCTAAAAGTCTTCTGTAGACGGGTTATCAGACTCTAATCAGTGTTCTGTTTGAGAACCATTAGAGTCGTAGGAATGTTGATGTTGAGTCAGTTTTCTGCAGCAGAACTCACAAGAACCAGTAGAGGATCCGTCGGTGGAAACTCAGCGAGATCGATGAGTTCTGGACGTCAAACAGCAAACCGACTTCAGGGATGAACTGCAGTTCAGCGTGAGTCAGATTCAACTCGGTTATCTTCACGCTGACGACAGACGGGAGAAAGAGAAGACATTAATACATGTTGAGTATTCAGAATCAAAGTATTACTTTAAATACAACTTGTACTTAGTGATGGTGTATTGGAAGCGTCCTTCTTTGCCCTTCATCTCTGGCATCGAGATGTTAGTGAGCTCTTCTTCAACAAACTTCTGAGTCTCATACTTCACTGAAAACACAAATAAATATCGGTTATACATTTTCAATTTCAAGGTTTTATTTGTCACATACTCAACATATTCCTACAATCGTTGCCCCTTCCAGGACTGTGCTCTAAGTACAAATATGATATGTATAAAAAATACAAAACAACAAGAAAATATAAACAAAAAGCATACGACAATGTGTGCAAATGTTAAATATAGTACAGATGTTGAATACGGTCCACAGTATTATAGTTTAGATTTTAGTTTACTTCTGGATAATAATCATTAACTTACACATATCGAGTCCTTTGTCAGTGATTCGGATTTTGCAGCCGGCGGGTTGAGCAGCGGCCATGATGGAGAACATCAAAGGGAAGAGGAGGGACAACAGACAGGAAGTCATCCGGAGCTGGAACATCTCAACCTGAAACACAGACGAAGAACATTAAACTCATGGATTACAGAATGGATTCGGCAGTTGTGGTTGTGTTGTCAGGCTGGAGCAGAGGTTCTGGTTCTAGGTTCTAGGTCCAACTGTCCACAGACAAACTATCCACGAACAAAATGTCTACGGACAAACTGTCCTCCACTGTACAGAATAAGCTGCAACAGTGAAATGAGGTCAGAGGTCACGATGAGCAGACAGATCTGAGGGGTTTGTCTCTCCTGTTGCTCTATAACTCACAGCTGAACACATTCTGAGACTGTGTTGTCCATATAAACACTGCTCAACTTGAACTGGAGTTACCTCTGTTTCACAACACCCCCCCCTCTTCTCTTCTCTTTTCTCCCAGCAGCCTCCCTCTCAACTGAACTGATGAAGTAAAAACAGTCAAACAGGAAGAGAACTCTGTTTACTTTCTATTTAAACTCATCTGTAAATCTCTCACTGTGATTTTAATAGTGATTGTAGTGAATAGTGATTTTGTATTTGTTCATTCATTTTAATATTTTCAGGAAGAAGATAAGGAGCTCTTAGAACAACATCAAAAATTCGGTGCATTTGTTGCTGAGACGTGTACGGTTTCTCTACGTCACTCCGTCACAGTTCAAATTTGGTCACTTTGGTTCACTGGTTGAGATGTTGATGTGATGCCGGACAACTTTACGTCCTGTCATTAATGTGTTGGATGTTTATATAACAGGAAGAGGCTAAATGATTAAACTAATGTGACATTGTTTAAATGGATTCAAGGCAAACGTCATGAATTAAAGCTTCAACTGTAAAGTATGTTTTTAAAATCCACATCTTCCTTCACAACATTTTGATTAATGTGATGTGAATGTCTGAACGAAGCTCTGAGGAACATTAATGTAAAAGTCTGTTTGAATGACACAAAGAAGAAGATGGAAATATTACAGTCTGAAAAGGGAAGACACACACACACACATTAATTATCTGGTCTTAAGCTTCAAACAGCCTTTGAAGAACAGAAAGTCCTCACAAATATATACATACAGGACCACACACACACACACTCAGTCTGTAATCTGTGTGTTTAATTACAGCTCAGTGCCGACAGCCAATCACCATCCAGCTACTGCATCATCCACATCCGGACATCTGGCCAACCGCTAACTGCTAACAGCTAACCTTTAATTAAAAAGCTTCAGTTCAAAGACTCACACAGCCTGACCTCTGACCTCATACTCTAAACTGCTAAGGGTTTCAATGGAGAGATATATACAGTATATATATATATATATATATATATAATAGAAAGAGCAATCCAACTTAGTAACTTTATGAATGGTCAAATCGACCATAAAGCAGGGTATGCTTTAGGGCGGAGCTTACTGTGATTGACAGGTCGCTGAGACTATCTATGTAACTCCTCCGCATTCCAAATATGGTAACTTCCGTTTATAGGTAGCAAAAAATACAATATGGGGGCGGTCGTAATCCAAGATGGCGACGGCCAAATCGCCGAACTTGTGGCTTCAAAACGTCAGTCCACAAACCAATAAGTGACGTCACGAATGAAATCGAATGAAATCGAACTGTGGAGGACGAACATCTAGTGGCTGAATGTTGTCAGTGTTATCGACAGCACCTTTAAGTCAAACATTAACAATGTGTTGACAACACACACACACACAATAACCCAACGTATACATTTAACATATACAGCATTTAAACTTACAAATAAAATACCATTCCATAATAACAGTAGAAAACAAGCAGCCATACCTATTCAGTTAACAAAGAAATAATAATATAACCTGTGGCCTATTCTTTCTGTCGCCCCCAAATTGGTGTTAGCATGTTAGCATCTCTCAGATTCTATGCAATAAAAAGTCAAATTCCTCACTGAGCTGATAAAATGCAGCAGAGAGACGAGATACAAGCCGGTTTCTACAGAAACACAGGAGGTCATTGTACGGCTGTAATTATTACCGGGAAATGAGGATCATATATCCAGAATGTACAGATACAACCAGGTCATCCAAAACAGAGTTTAAACATCTTACATGATATAAACTGAGCTCTGTACTCACCTGTCCATGATGAGAGGCTAATTGTTTCTGTCTGTCTGTCTGTCCGTCCGTCCGTCTGTCTGTCTCTCTGTCTGTCTGTCTGTCTGTCTGTCTGTCTCTCTGTCTGTCTGTCTGTCTGTCTGTCTGTCTGTCTGTCTCTCTGTCTGTCTCTCTGTCTGTCTCTCTGTCTCTCTGTCTCTCTGTCTGTCTCTCTGTCTGTCTGTCTGTCTGTCCGTCTGTCTCTCTGTCTCTCTGTCTGTCTGTCCGTCCGTCCGTCTGTCTGTCTCTCTCTCTCTCTGTCTCTCTGTCTGTCTGTCTCTCTGTCTCTCTGTCTCTCTGTCTGTCTGTCTGTCTGGTTTCAGTAACACTTAAACTCTGAATGTGTGAATGATGAAACTCACAGATCGGCAGACTGAAGGAGGAGCTTCTGTTGGTTCTGTAGTTGATGTGTTCTTGTTCTTCCGTCTGTGTTCACACTGACTGTCTCTCTTTCTCTGTGTGGAGAGTTTTATCCCAAGGGACTGACTCCTCCTCCCCCTCATCCTCCTCCTCCCCCTCATCCTCCCCTTCCTCGTCCTCCTCGTGGGAGACAGAGTGTATTTGAGTTTCAAGTGTGTAAGAAAGGGCAAAATACAGCCTTCTGGTGACATTTAGTCTTTAATTCTTCACAAATTTGATTTAAAATTATCTGAGGGGTCATCATTTTATTTTTAGGGGTAACATAATAATGTGAGGGGTCATCACTTTAATTAATAATGTGAGGGGTCATCACTTTAATTAATAATCTAAAGGGGCATCATATTAATATAAGGTTTTGTTTTCACTCTCTATTTGTTTCCTGTTTGATGACATCATTTCAATGTGAAAGAGAATCCACTTTCCAGGAAAGCTTGTGTTTAAGGGTCAGTGTCAGAGTCCTCTGTGCGTGTGTCTTTGTTTGTGTGTGTGTGTGTGTGTGTGTGTGTGTGTGTGTGTGTGTGTG
>NW_022280031.1:18396038-18397422 GCF_004355925.1 Anarrhichthys ocellatus
TGTGTGTGTGTGTGTGTGTGTGTGTGTGTGTGTGTGTGTGTGTGCGTGTGTGTGCGTGTGTGTGCGTGTGTCTTTGTTTGTGTGTGTGTGTGTGTGCGTGTTTGAACCAGCTGTTTGCTCTCAGACTAAATTGGTTCTAGGAACATCCTTCTCAAAGTGTGACTGTGTTTTATGTCCCCACAAGATGAGTGACACACACCCACACACACACACGCACACACACTAGCTTACCAGTTTACGTATTTGCAGAATAACTCTTGTAGGTGGAAGACTCAAACTGCAGAGGTATAACTCACAATGTTGAAGGCTTTACTCTTGATGTTCAATTCACAATTACGAACATGGCCAAGAAGAAGAATTCTTCAATGTAACACGTTTTAAATTAAACTGTAATAAACTCAATAATGTTCCTCTAATTGTTGATGTTTCCATTGCAGTTTAAAAAAAGAGGAGCGGTCCTCAAAGTGCAAAACTAAAAGTCTGATCGATGCAACATTCAGTGGGAGTGAAGCAAACATCCAGACCACACAGAGAAGGTGCAAGGTACAAAAAACAAGACGAAACAAAACACGTAGTACAACACGCACGACAAGACTGTACAAATACAAATTGGAGTATCAGAAAAGTAATATATAACAATGTATAAATAGTGCAGTAGCAGCATTATGTGCACAGGATGTGTAAGTATGTGGTCAGGTGAGTCCCGTGGGTCTTGGTGTAAATGTAGTGGATGGAGGGGAGAGAGGTCCTAATGATGTACATATCAGTAAATAAAACACACAAACAAACTACATTTATAATCCTATTTTGGTCCTATTTCAAAGAATTAGTCTGTTTTATGTCCCTGATAAATTGTTTGGGTTCTTATGGGATAAGTCGATGGACGTCTCTTTCTTCTAGTTAAATATTTTTCTGCTGATGGAGCACTGTGGAAAAATTGTGTTGAATATAATAAATAATAAATGAAGTGGCCTTTGGATGGGCATTTACATTTTTTTCTTGAGAAAAACAAATAGACTTCTCTTTATAAAGAAGACTTCCAACTGTATTTGTATTTATTCTGACTGCAACGAGCTGAAAAGGAGAGTGTGGTTTGATGTTTGTCTCACCTGGAATCTACATTTCAGTAGAATTGTAAGTGTGTGTGGAGAGAGTCTGTAGCATTACACAATATTATATTTATGTGTATTACATTAACATGATATCAATATTTCATTTTTAAATATCACAGTTATACTGGATTAATACTGGTATATTGCAACCCCCTAATCGATTAAATAAAATCAGTTCTGGATTATGGTCGGTATCTAAAACGTTGTTAGGAAAATTAGACGTAATAAAAGCACAGGCATTGTGGCATATGTGTGTGTGTGTGGGGGGGGGG
>NW_022280031.1:18397522-18406460 GCF_004355925.1 Anarrhichthys ocellatus
GGGGGGTAAAACCTCTGTGCAAGCTTTGTGGGTAGAAACGGAGAAATGCCATCGAGTATAGTGGGCTGTTTTTCAAAGAGGTAACGTCCTACAATACCTACTATTAAGCCATGCAGGAACATGAAAAAAAAGTTAGTATTTAGGATCAATAAGACGAGATGAGCAGACTATTACTTATTTATTTACTCGCTTTATTTTATTTTATTCATGTCTTTCTTTCTTGTTTTTTCGTTTTGTTTTGTCGACACATTAGAGTGTAGGTCACACTCCAGATCAGTGGGTGGCGGTAATGAGCCTGAAAGCTATTTATCAACCGCCAATGAAAACCTAGAAGAAGAACGTGAACCGGAAACACCCGCTCTCACGTCCTGTTTCCGTCAACACACGTGTGTACGTGTGTGGAGAGAAAACGACAGGAGAACCTTTACAGAATCCATCTAGAACCGGTCCACAGTACGTCCACAGTCAGGTGAGCAGGTACCGAAAGCGGAGTCCGCCATGTTGGAGCAGCTGGGTCTGATCGGGACGCTCCGGGACGAGGACGAGAGTCCGGAAGAACCCGATACCGAGTCCGACCAGGAGGTGAGTAGGGCCGGACCACACAGCTGGATTTCTACCCGGCAAAACGACACGACCAGGCGGCTTGAGGGCGAACCAGAGCCCGGCTGGAGAACAGTAGATTAACCGCTGTTTGATCCAGGAGGGTTCTGATTAAATGATTATATTTACTCTTCTCTAAACCAACAAAATGACAACAACAGTTGCTACAGAAATACAAACAAGAGTGACAAAGTTATAAAGTGAACAGAAGTCAGGTTCCATATAAATATTTAAATCTTCTGTTGAGACATTTTACCTGTAAATTTAGGAATTAAAGGATTCTAAACATACAGTTGAGATGTTTATGATATTGAGTCAGTCATTAGTTAAAGTATAAAATAACATAATCATCAGCCCAGCAGTCTGAGGTATCAATAACAAAGTGCACGTTTATTTAAAGTTTAGTATTTTATACTATGATGAAATACATGATATCTATATATATATATATATATATATATATAAAAAAAATATGATTTCTAATTTTATGTTACAGTAATTAAAGTGTCACATGGTTTAAATAGTTATATTTGACACAACTTTTATAAACAATTACTTTGTATTTATAATTATTATTGTATACGAAGAATTGGGGGTAGGTCCGTTTTTTGGTCTGTTAAAATGCTGCAGCTGCGTGTGTATCTATTTGTGTGTATTAATGTGTGTGTGTGTGTGTGTGTGTGTGTGTGTGTGTGTGTGTGTGTGTGTGTGTGTGTCAGGACCAGCCGATCGTCCTGAACAGGAAGAAGAAGTTCGGGACTCGCGGTGCGACAGACTTCAATGGTGACTTTGAGTTTGGAGAGCGGGATGCACCGGCCCGTGGAGAAGAGTGGGCGATGGAAGACGTCATGAAACAGATCAAGATCAAGGTAGAACCCAGCAGAACAGATCTTATATGTTCTCCAGTAGTGTTTTGGTCCTCTGATGTTCTCCAACACTGTTTTGTAATTGTGTTCTTTGTATGCAGAGAACCGCGACCACTCTGGACCAGAAAATAGAGAAAATCAGGAAGAAGAGGAAAGCTGATGTGAGTCTGGTGTCACGTTCTACTTCCTGTCTGTCCGGGTTCCACTTCATGCGTTAAAGATGGAAGTTTTTTTTCATCTGCAGGAGAAATCACCTGAGATCGACCCTGCTGAAGGGTCTTCAGAGAAGAACCAGGAAGAGGAGGATGAGGATGATGATGATGAAGAGCAGGATGTGAAGCCTGATGCAGGAGAGGCTGAAGGGGGTGATGAGGAGGAGGAAGATGAGTTTGATTCGAGTGATGAGGAGATTCTCACCAAATCAGGTGAGTCCAGCAGAGGCTTTTATTTTGATTCCCGACAGGAAGCAGAAACATTTTAATCATTTTGATTCTGTTGTTTTACCAATAAATCCAAATATCAAATCAGTTTTAATAACCAGATAAATCCAATAAAATCTAAAAATCATTATGACCGAACTCAGTCAAACAAAACAAACAGAAAACTTTAATGAAGACTGAACTTTGTTTGTTAAAAAAGTGAACAATGTTTAAATTACTAATTGTTGACCGACTTCCTGTTTTCTGTCAGACACCGTGAGAGACAAAGAACGACGGGGGAAGAGGAGGAAGATGGGAGATGAGGTGAGGAAGAGGAGGAGGAGCTTATGATGACTTCAGGTTCTTGAACAGTTCTTTTTTAGGTTACCATGATAACCGTTGCGTGTTGCGTTCTCAGGCTCCGGAGTCGTACTACGAAGATGCGTCTCACTACGATGATGAGCTGACCTTTGATGGCATGAACCTGTCCCGACCGATCCTGAAGGTGTGTGTGTGTGTGTCGTGCTGCTTACCTGAGGCGCTGAGAAGCATTAAATTAGCAGTGAGGAACCATTTTGAATGTTTACAATGTTTACTGAGGTAATAAATCAAGAGAGAAGTAGAGTAATTTTCTCATAGACTTCTATACAACCAGAGGAGTCGCCCCCTGGTGGACACTAGAGAGAATGCAAGAAGCCTGGTCATTTTTGGTGTTGTTTCTGACCTCCTGTTGTGTCCCTGCAGGCCATCACAGCTCTGGGCTTCAAGCTGCCGACTCCCATCCAGAAGGCCTGCGTTCCCATCGGCCTGCTGGGCAAAGACCTGTGCGCCTGCGCTGCTACTGGGACAGGTATCACTGATATACTGGGACCACTGCGTCACACTGGCACCAATAACTCCCACTGGAGCGAGATAGACTAATGAAATCATTTCTCTCTTCAGGGAAGACGGCAGCCTTCATGCTGCCGGTGTTGGAGCGTTTGGTTTATAAGCCCAAGACGTCCCAGGTGACCCGGGTCTTGATTCTAGTTCCAACCAGAGAGCTGGGGATCCAGGTTCACTCTGTGGCCCGTCAGCTCGCCCAGTTCACCTCCATCACCACCTGCCTGGCTGTCGGTAATGGCTGTTAACTGACAATTCTTAATTTATTTGGTCTCTGTTTGTAAAAATAAATGCTGGACTCAGTCTGACCCTGGTCTCAGTCTGACCCTGGTCCTCAGGTAACCTGTCTCGTTGTGTGTGCAGGTGGGTTGGACCTGAAGTCTCAGGAGGCTGCGTTGAGGGCAGGCCCAGACGTCCTGATAGCTACACCTGGTCGACTGATCGATCATCTTCACAACACACCGAGCTTTGAGCTGACTCACATTGAGATCCTGATCCTGGACGAGGCCGACAGGTAAACACCGAGGCATCACATAAGACTATGTATCTCTCAATAAACGCAGTCGGGAATGAAAGACTCACCTGTTTGGTTCTGCTTTGTGTCTCTGTGTTCCTCTCTCAGGATGCTGGACGAGTACTTCGAGGAACAGATGAAGGAGGTCATCAGATTGTGTTCCTACAACAGACAGACCATGTTGTTCTCTGCCACGATGACTGAGGAGGTGCGTGTCATGTGACTTCTGTCTCCAGGTGTTTCAGTGTGTCATGTGACCTGTGTCTCCAGGTGTTTCAGTGTGTCATGAGACTTCTGTCTCCAGGTGTTTCAATGTGTCATGTGACCTGTGTCTCCAGGTGAAGGACCTGGCCGCGGTCTCGTTGAAGCAACCAATCAGGATCTTCGTGAACAGTAACACTGACGTTGCTCCATTTCTGCGACAAGAGTTTGTCAGAATCCGACAAAACAGAGAGGGAGACAGAGAGGCCGTGGTGGCTGGTAAGTACTGATAACCCTGCAGCACTACTGCATTACCAGTACTAACAATGTAGTACTACGTGTAATTCTGTACTAACTATTGTTTGTTTTGTTAGCTCTGCTGACTCGGACGTTCCAGGATCACGTGATGTGTTTCACTCAGACGAGGAAACAAGCTCACAGATTGCACATCCTGCTGGGACTGATGGGACTGAAGGTCGGAGAACTGCACGGAGAACTGAGCCAGAACCAGAGACTGGAGAACCTCAGGTACACACGCACACAGAACCAGAGACTGGAGAACCTCAGGTACACACGCACACAGAACCAGAGACTGGAGAACCTCAGGTTCACACGCACACAGAACCAGAGACAGGAGAAATACGGTTGCGCACACTCACAGAACCCAACCTAAGAACCTCGGGTACACACACCTGAAACTGTTATTCACCTCTTTGTGGTCCTCGTTCCAGGCGTTTTAAAGATGACCAGATCGATATCTTGGTGGCGACAGATGTTGCAGCCAGAGGTTTGGACATTGGTGGAGTCAAAACGGTGAGTCCGTACCTTTCAATATGTGGAATGAATTCTCACCACTGTACTTTTATGGTATAGCTGTGTAAACAAAAATAATATTATAAGTGTAGTGTAGATGAGTTTATGATGTCTTAATTATGTCTCATAAGTTGTTGCAGCAATTTTGTTTTGATACCATTTGTTACACAGATTTGTTACTTGTTCTTGACTACTTAAGAATTGATCAAAAATTAAAACCAAGTCAGATTTACACTTTTGTGATGGATCCACATGAACACATCTGAAGACATGTCTCTCTGTCTCCGTTGTCATTCTTCTGTCTCTCCCTCTCTGTCCCCCGTCTGTCTCTCAGGTGATAAACTTCACCATGCCGTCCACAGTGAAGCACTACGTTCACCGCGTCGGCAGGACGGCCAGAGCCGGTCGCTCGGGACGTTCGGTGTCTCTGGTCGGAGAGTCTGAGAGAAGGACTCTAAAGGAGGTGGTGAAGTCGGCCAAGAACAGCGTGAAGGCTCGAGTCCTGCCGCCAGGTATCTACACTTTTTGGCCAATGAGTAGTTCAGGGATCCTGGGAGAGTTGGACCCTTGAGTATCGGTTATTTAAAAAGTGACCTGTTTACAGGTGAGTCGTGATGAAACTTGTCTCTTTCTCTCTGTCTCTCGCCCCAGACGTCATCTTGAAGTTCAGAGATCTGATCTCTAAACTGGAGAAAGATGTGGAAGCTGTGATGAGGCTGGAGAGAGAGGAGAGAGAGATGGCTGCGTCCGAGGCCAAGGTACACCTGCACACCTACACTCTGCTCAGGGATGTCACAATCATGGAACTTTAGTTGACGATTTAATGGTCTAACAATACCCATGTGATTGTCTTTTCTGGTTCATTTTATGCCACACAGTGGTGCTCCTTGACCCACATCCATGTTGTTAATTGACTCTGGGGCCTATGACTCTGGGGCCTATGACTCTGCGGCCTATGACTCTGACTCTGGGGCCTTTGACTCTGGGGCCTATGACTCTGCGGCCTATGACTCTGACTCTGGGGCCTTTGACTCTGGGGCCTATGACTCTGGGGCCTATGACTCTGGGGCCTATGACTCTCGCACCCATTTGACTCTCACCCTTTAAGTTTTTCTCCTGTATTTGTTTGTATAAACTGTGAAAAATCGTTTTTTACAACCTTCCACTGTTCCATAATAATAAGTGAGTGATTATCACCAAATATTTTTACATTTTTAATGTCTAATTTTTCTTGTATTTTCCTGGAAGCTTCATAATAATATTTTGTGTGTGTGTGTGTGTGTGTGTGTGTGTGTGTGTGTGTGTAGTTGAGTGTGGCTCAGAAGCGCCTCGAAGGGTCCGCCGACTCCATTCAAGCACAGCGAGTTTGGTTTCAAACTCAACAGGAGAGGAAACAGAGCCGTGGTGAGTACTAATACACACTGCAGTTAACTGATCTCCGCTCTAGTACTCCATCGTCTGTAGTACTCCTCAGTACCTCCACAGACTGTGTTTTAACTTGTTCTTCTCTATGTCAGTGTCGAAGGCTCTGCAGGAGTTTGATCTTGCTCTGAGAGGGAAGAAGAAGAGAGAGAAGTTTGTGAACGACGGCAAGAAGAAAGAGCTAACGGTAATATAAACTCCGAATACTGGTCACTATGTGAGATAAACTAATCACAGGGTTTGTAAGCTGGTCCCCCTTAAAGCTACTAGAAGGAACGTTTAACTGGTTATGAAACGGTCTCAAAGTTCCTCGTAGTCACTTTAACGGTCAGTCCACCAGTCAGGTTTCAGCTCATACATTTGTTGTAGTTCGTATGAAGTTTGGTGGAGAAGTTCGTTCAGCATGTAAATAAATAGTGTTGATTATATGAGACCATCAACAAACAGGCAGAATCTTTCATTGGTTTTATTGAACATTAAAGGGATGTTGTGAGTTATTAAAACTCCATCAGAATAGAGTTGAGTCTTTCAGTTTTATTTTAAGTGTCAATACAAACACTGAAACAGGTTTTTCTTCCTGTAATCATTCAACTTTTTATGACATCTTTCTAATGCATGTGATGTAGGACAGAATCCAGTCCTTCTGTGTAAAACTATATTTTACACTTTAACTCTTAGTTCCCTCTTAATGTTTGCCCGTTAAGCTGAAGTCACAACAAACACGCTGGAACTCTTGAAAGTCTCCACGTGGCATGTTTAACTCAGAGGACGGTGAATGTTATACTAATGCACATGCAGCGCATAATGAAACATGACTGAGAGACTGAACAAAGTGTTTACTGTGAACTTATGATCAAACTAATGTTCAGCTGCTGGAGGTTGTTACAGAGTGAGAGCTCTGCTTTTAAATTGATGATCTTTGTTGTCTGTCCGTCAGTCTGAGGAGCGCGCTCAGTTCGAGATCCTGAAGGCTCAGATGTTCGCCGAGAGAGCGGCAAAGAGAGAGCGACGCCCGAAGAGAGCGAGAGCGATGCCAGAGGACGAGATGCCAACTAAAGGTCAGATATACTACATCAGTACTGTAAAATACACCGATATACTTCATCAGTACGATAAAATACACAGATATACTACATCAGTACGGTAAAATATACAGATATACTACATCAGTACGGTAAAATATACAGATATACTACATCAGTACGGTAAAATACACAGATATACTACATCAGTACGGTAAAATACACAGATATACTACATCAGTACGGTAAAATACACAGATATACTACATCAGTACTGTAAAATATACAGATATACTACATCAGTACTGTAAAATACACAGATATACTACATCAGTACTGTAAAATACACTGATATACTTCATCAGTACTGTAAAATACACTGATATACTTCATCAGTACGATAAAATACACAGATATACTACATCAGTACTGTAAAATATACAGATATACTACATCAGTACTGTAAAATATACAGATATACTACATCAGTACGGTAAAATATACAGATATACTACATCAGTACGGTAAAATATACAGATATACTACATCAGTACGGTAAAACACAGATGTACTACATCAGTACTGTAAAATACAGATGTACTACATCAGTACTGTAAAATACAGATGTACTACATCAGTACTGTCAAATACAGATGTACTACATCAGTACTGTCAAATACAGATGTACTACATCAGTACTGTCAAATACAGATGTACTACATCAGTGTATTCAAATACAGATGTACTACATCAGTGTATTCAAATACACTGATGTACTACATCAGTGCGATTCAAATACACTGATGTACTACATCAGTGCGATTCAAATACACTGATGTACTACATCAGTACTATAATGTACACTGATATACTACATCAGTACTATAACGTACACTGATATACTACATCAGTACTGTCGGAGGTACTAAACTGAACTGTCTCTGCAGCAGTCAATCATAAAGCAGGAAAAGGAGGAAAGCAGTCTGTGTTTGACAAAGAGCTGACCAACACCAGCACCAAGGCTCTGAAGCACTACAGAGCTGGGTGAGTCTGTCTGTGCACCACCCGTCTGTCTGTCTGTGCACCCGTCTGTCTGTCTGTGCACCCGTCTGTCTGTCTGTGCACCTGTCTGTTATTACCATGGACTGTATATAAAAGGTGGACAGTCACCGTCACGTAACCTATTGGTTTGTGGACTGTTGTTTTGAAGCCATGAATTAGTCATTTTGGTCGTCGCCATCTTGGTTTTTGCCAACCAGAAGTGGGGTGAGAGGGTGGAGCCTAGTACAACAGAACCCTGAATAATGTTGCAATTAACTGTCATGACTCGATGATACCTGATCCAGCATTTTAGGCTTTGTCGGAGGCATTTCTGATGTCTGTATAGCTGTCTGTTTATATAACTGTACACCTGTCTCACCCATCTCTTTCTGCTTACAGACCGTCCTTCGAAGACAGGAAGCGTCTCGGTATAGACAGGAAGCGTCCCGGCGGCTCAGACAGGAAGCGTCCCGGCGGCTCAGACAGGAAGCGTCCCGGCGGCTCAGACAGGAAGCGTCCCGGCGGCTCAGACAGGAAGCGTCCCGGCGGCTCAGACAGGAAGCCTCCTGGCGGCTCCAGGCGAGTTTTACCTGCTCTCTCTTCATTTCTGTATAATAAGAACTGGATATGGGGTCACTGCTCAGCCTTGCTTTCAATTTTGCTCAGCAGATTACTTCCCGGTATTGCAGCAAAAAGCATTTTCCCCATAGAGCACTAGTAACTTTTTTAGGAAAATGGGCCTGGCAAGCAATTCTAATTGGACTGAAAAGGCGCCATTTTGGGGTTCTTATTATACATCTATGGTCCCACATCGATTGAAACAGATTAAAAACGGTGGACTCTCTGTTCTGTCCATCAGGTTCAAGAAGAAGAAGTGAAAGCCAAGATTGCCGCCTTGAGAAGCAGTTTTCTCCTCGTCGTCTCTTTGTGTTCACCGTGTAAATCTCTTCCAGTTGTTTTATTCATCTTATCAAGTTTTAAATAAAGTGTCGACCTCTATAAAAAACAAGTCTGTAGTTTATTCTAAAGGGTCCTAACAAACCATGCAGATGCCAGTATAATGTCAAAAAGATGTCATGAAATATTCAGTATATTATGTCATTGAAATGTTGAAAAAGCCTAGTATAGCATGTCGAAAACTTCATAGTATAGCATGTC
>NW_022280031.1:18406470-18411173 GCF_004355925.1 Anarrhichthys ocellatus
TCGAAAACTTCATAGTTATAGCATGTCGAAAACTTCATAGTATAGCATGTCGAAAAAGTCATAAAGTAATATTATAGTATGTCCTAAAATATCTGGTCAAACTTACTTTGTCGAAAAAATCATACGTCATAAAAAAATTGATGTAGTCGAAATATAATATGTTGAAAAAGTTGTAGAATAGTATTTCATTAAATGTATAATAAAGTCAAAGTATTTCAAAAAGAAGGTTATGGTATAGTATGACATAAGTCATTAAAAAAGGCCTAGCATGTCGAAAAAGTGATAATAAAGCCATAGTATAGTATGTCAGTCATTGTGTTGTATTATGAAAAAAGTCCTTCGAAAAGTCAGTTTATTGTGGAAAAAAGTCCAAAATGTTGAACGTCATAAAAAGTTAATAGTTTGTTAATAAAGTAATATAGTTTTTTGAAAAAGTAGTAAAACAGTCATAGTATAGTATGTAAAAAAAAAAAAAAATAATAAGTTTAATGAAGTCACAGTATAATAAAAGTAATTTCATACTGTCGGAAAAAAGTGATAATGAAGCCATAGTATAGTATGTAAAACACAAAAAAGCCAGTGTAGTATGTAAAAAGTCAGTGTAGTATGTTGAAAGTTATAAAAAAGAAAGATATAGTATATATTATGTCCAAAAATAAATCACAGAATAGTATGTTGAAAAAAAAAAAAAAGTATTATAGTATGCTGAAAGCAATAGTATTGTATGTATAAAAAAAAAAAAAGTGTTGAAATATGTTTTTTAAAAAGTCATAGTATACCACATAATAAAGCCATATTATGTCCGAAAATAAATCACAGAATAGTATGTTGGAAAGAAGTCACAAAGCCATAGTATTGTACGTTTTTAAAAAAGTAATAATATATGTTGAAAAAAGATCACTTCATAGTATGTCGAAAAGTCATTGTCATTAGTCAGTGAGACTGATTCACTCTGTTGAAGGGTAACAAAAGACTAAAGACAGTTCATCAGATTTGTTGTGGGTAAATGTTTTTAATTAATATTGAAATACGATCAAACAGGCGACGTTCTGTACAAAGATACAGTTTGTGTGAAACAAGATCTGGTCGAACTTCTTTTTCTCCAAAACAAGAAATGTAATCTGAACTGAGCGACGATGACCATGGAAACAAATATCATCAGGTGTTTAAACAATGATTCTCGTGCCACCCCTCAGGACAAACCTTTTAGGGTTTTTAGATCTACTGCTGGTCAGAAATGTTGAACTCTTTTTCCAGAGGGAGGCAACGAGCTAAGGCAGTAAAAGACTCTTATTTTGGTAGGTTTGTCCTAAGTGAGACGGATGTTTTCGTCTCGGTGATCAAAAACTCTTCAGTATTTAATCATTTACATTCCTGTCGCTGGGTTAATTATCTGTTGGGATTTATTAATGAATATGAATCATAATGTAATTACCAGTCGAGGATGATTAGATTACAAATGCATACCAATGAGTTTATGACATCATGTGGGACTAATTATCCATTTCTGATTGGTCAGAATTATTTTTGCAATGTTAAACATGGATATCTACTGTGAGCAAAAGAAAATACATCATGCAAATAGAAGCCAATCAGCTTTCATCGGTCCACACAATAATAATGAGACAGGAAGTATATATACCGCAACTATAACTGGGCAGCAGGTCTTTTGATCGTTGTGTTTTTAGAAAGGTGATAAAAGCACAACAGCAAAAGTGTCAAGAATAGAATGTTAATGTATGCTACCTACATTAGCATGTCAAGCTAACTAGCTTTCTACTTAAAGCGTTCCTAAATCCAATCTGACGCTCTACACTAAAATCAGAGCGCTGCTGTTCAAAGAAACGGTAACGTTATACGCGTATAATTCAAAATGGCGCCTCTTGTGCAAGAGCAAGACACTCTGAGTGACTATTTACGAACGCACCCTTAGTAACCGAGTGTTACTTCAGGCTGAGAGCTGATAGATAACTACTTTATCTTGTGGGGTCCAGACTGATACATCTGCCTTTTTTGGCATATTAAAAAATATTCTGCGGTTCCCTCTTAGTACATATTTTGGCTATGATTGGCCAGCAATAACCTGTATTGGATTAGATTGTGCTTGGTTTGCTCAGTAAGCACTCTTTGTAATTGTAAATGTATGTATGTATGTATATATATGTTATATATATTTTATTTATTCTATTAAAAAAAAAAAAAAAAAAGTCTCTTTCATTCTTTTTGTCTTTGTCAAATATATATTTGTTTACGTTGGGACAACATTCCAAGAAAATAAACAAATTAAGAGAAAAAAAGTTATTCTGTAATAGAACGTCTTGCATACAAAGTCAGTGGAGAGACTCGAGAGGGCAGCGCGGTGGAGGTGGAAATGTTTTAACTCGTAACCATCTCAGCTTCTGACTTCAGTGGAATTCATGACATTTGATGTAGCCTTTGAATCGATGTATTAAATATTATATTAACTTGAAGTTAATGTCAGCATTGTGTAATTATTGACAGTACACGGACAGAAACTGTAAATAATCAAAATAAATTAACTATAAATGGACTGAATATCTTCACCTGAAGAATATCCAAAGACGAACGGTGAGTCTGTGTTTGAGCTCTGGACAAGAAATGGAGACAAAATAAATTTACAGGTGTATTAAATATGGAAACAAGTAACCAATCAGGTGCAAGCGTGTCCACGCAGTGAACCAATTAGGTGCGACCGTGTCCATGCACTGAACCCATCAGTGATAGTGAGAACAAACATTTGCTGTACAGGTTAAAACATTCACATGAATAAAACCAGCCTGACACCCGGTGATTTGGGCCGTTCACAGTTCCCATGATGCTTCACTCTGAGACTCCAGCTGGTGTTTTTAAAGTTAACTTGTACAAGTTTCACTTCACAGTTTTATAGTTGTAATTTTGAGTATCACTTTCAATTGTTCTGCTGGTTCTGCTCTGGTTTACCTCGGGCTCTACTTTGTTCTGGTCCAGGCCCGGTCCGAGTGTGGCGAGGGAGCGCAGAGCTCCGAGTCAGAGTCCGACTCCCCCTCTGCGATGTGTGGCCGGACGGTGGCACAGCTGGTGGCGCCTCCTCCTTCTCCACCTCCACCTCCTCCTCCTTTTCGGTGGTCTCCCAGGTTGGCGGAGGGGTAGAAGCTATTGTTGATGAAGTCCAGGTTCTCTCTGGACTGGGAGATGGAGAATCCACTAAAGGAGCGCTCCAGCTCCTCGTGGTCCACGGATGGTATGGAGGCGTCACTGTCCGGCTTCACCTCCTCTCCTCCTCCTCCTCTCTCCGGTCTCTCTACCCCCCCTCGGTCTCCGGTGCTGTGCCGGTGCGATCGGTTCCCGCCGTGTCTCTCTCCGGCCGGAGGAGGTGGGAGTCGAACCAGTGACCCATCCCCAACTGGACTCGGAATGTTGCCGTGGCTGAGGTGGGGAGGCGGCGGGACCTGCTGGGAGCTGATTGGCTGCCAGGAGGTGGAGGGTGGGCAGGTGGGGGCGTTGCAGTTCCTGGATCCGGTGGAGCTGCTGGAGCGAACCATCTTTGTCACGAAACAGCTCTTCTGTGTGTGCTCGCCAGGCAACACCCTTAACAACATGTAAACAAAAACATTAACAAGGGAAAATGTCCACAAGTTAACATTTAAACAATATGGTATTAACAACAGGTCCGGGTGTGTACTGGTTCTGTGGTTTCCCAGTAATAGTAGACACTGACTGTGGGATCTTGGAGATGGACTGGCTCTTCTCCAGTTGATCCACTGGACTCTGGTAGGGCGGGGCCGGGTCGGGCTCCTTGGATCCAAAGTAGGCGTCGGTCTCGGCCTGAGGGATTCCCATTCGCTGGATGTAGATGTTAACCAGGAAGTCCAATTTTCTCTCCATGGACAGAACCTGAGGGACGAGACCAGCGGAGGACAGAAACAGATTCTAGACTGAAGCTGCATCAAAATTAAACCAACAGGTTCAGAGCTCGAGGACTTTCAGCGCTGGCTCTGCTGAAACGTCTTTTTTGGCGACAGACTGGTTTATTTATTCATTTTATTTAAAAGGGACCATGTACAGTTTAAAACATAAATGTCACCATTTGATGCACCGTACCAGATTATAGCTTTAAGCTCATTCGCATCTTTGCGCATCCTTTGGTTACCTGCTTCTCCACCTTCCCCAGCCGTCCCATCATGCTTGGATCCTCGGGAAGTTCCTCATTGGCCGTTTTGGGACGGTCCTTGTCTGCGACTGGTGTCCCTCTACCAACTATCTGATCCACCCTGTCAATCAGGAGAAAAACTATGAGCTTCAGGACCATGACCTCATACAGTGACCTCTCACAGAGTGAACTAATAAACTTACAGCCTGAAGTTATTAAAACTGTGAAGGTGAAGTGTACTTTAAACAAAGTACTGGTCTGATAACTCAGTAAATGTGGCTTCGCATTTTTAAATTGAGACCAAAGTCTGATGTTTATTTAGGAGATGCTGAAACAAATTAAAATATAAACTCAAGGGGTCAGAGGTCGTACCTTGACTGGAGGTTCTTGATGCGGGCGAGCATGTCCAAGTGTCCGGCTGAATACTGTTCGATTACATCCATTACATCATAGGGACGAAGACTCTCTTTAAACTTCCTCTTAGACACCATGAAGCGCATTATACTGAGAGAGAGAGAGAGAGAGAGAGAGAGAGAGAGAGAGAGAGAGAGAG
>NW_022280031.1:18411183-18411488 GCF_004355925.1 Anarrhichthys ocellatus
AGAGAGAGAGAGAGAGAGAGAGAGAGAGAGAGAGAGAGAGAGAGAGAAAAAAAAAAAACAGGAAGTCAGCTGTCACCATCAACCTATCAACCTCTGAAGGAGCTCATGATCTCAGGCACTAACAGTTCTGATGTAGTGAATCTAGTCCAGTGGCTCTAGATTCATCTCACAGACCTACAGGGGCTTCTGACAATGAGTCTGGACCAGGGGCGACCTCCGGGTCTGAAAAGTGAAGCCAATGCTGAAGTGTCTTAAACTTGCATTCTCTCTAGTGTCCACCAGGGGGCGACTCCTCTGGTTGAATA
>NW_022280031.1:18431488-18445873 GCF_004355925.1 Anarrhichthys ocellatus
ACACCTGTACCTATCTGTACTGTGACATCATCATCCAGCACACCTGTACCTGACTGTACTGTGACATCATCATCCAGGACACCTGTACCTGACTGTACTGTGACGTCGTCATCCAGCACACCTGCAAAAGTATTAGTATTAGTGTGTGTGTGTGTTGTCTCACCAGTCCCCACCAGAGGGCATCTGCATACGTCTCAAACTGGTCGTTGTCCTCTTTTTCTGCCAAATAAACGAGGAAACTGGCCAGAATGAGACACAGGAAGCCGATATACCACGCAGTGATCAACTCCTGCAGAGAGACAGACATCAGACACAGTGAGACAGAGAGACAGATATCAGAATACAGTGAGACAGAGAGACAGACATCAGAATACAGTGAGACAGAGAGACAGATATCAGAATACAGTGAGACAGAGAGACAGACATCAGAATACAGTGAGACAGAGAGAGAGAGACATCAGACACAGTGAGACAGAAAGAGAGACATCATGATGTAGTGAGACAGAGAGACAGGCAGCAGAATAAAGTGAGACAGAGACAGAGAACAAAGTGTCACAGAGTTCAAACTATGTAATCAATAACTCTGATCGATTCAGTCCAGGATCAATGGAAACGATCAGATGTCAAGCTCTCCTTCAGGAAGACGATACCAATAAACCAATACTGCTGACACAACAGTGGAAGCAGTGGAATTTAAAGTGTCAGAGCTGAAAGCAGTTGAAGTGAAGGGCTTATCTGCAGATTGACCAAGAATAAAAACAATTGTTACAATACAGACAGGTATTTCCCAGGGTACCTTGCTGTGGGCGTAGACCACTGATCCCAGCAGTTTCCAGGTTCCTCCCCGTCGGTCCATCCTGATCATCCTCAGAATCTGAAGGAAACGAAGCGACCTGATGGCTGAAGTGGCAAAGACGTTCCCCTGAGTCCCTGCAGCCAACACTGAGATGGATGCTATCAACACCATGACGTCTGCAGACAGACAGACCAGAGAGACAGACCGGTGATTACAATGTCTCACATCATTCAACCGGTTTGAAAATGCTTTTCTTAGAACCCTTTCCTCCTGCTGAGCTGTCTGCAGACTCACCTGTCTGAGGGTAAATGAAGTGTTGTTAGAGTCTGAGGGTAAATGAAGTGTTAGGCGCAAGAAAAGCCATGTTCGTTGTTTACGTTCATTATGATCATTTGGAGGGAGTGGCTTTGGAGGGAGGCCTGAATCACGGGATTACAGTTGATTTGGTAACACTGTTTTTTGTTGTTGTTTTTTTTTCAGTTGAAGACAACAAACTCACCGATGACACAAAAAGGTTTTCTGGCAAATTTGAGTCGTCCTCTCCATCCTCTGTACCGACAGCAGCAACCTGCAGCCCAGATCCTCACTATGTACTCCACCCCGAACACCACGATGGTCACCACTTCCTGTTGCGCAACAACACAATGTTAGAAACCAAAACTGTGTTCAAAATGACTCGTTAAATACTACTATTACTCATTTTCTCTGCACCTCTTCATTAAAACAAGCCAGTTCAACGTCTGCTGGGGGACAATTCACATTAAATACCAACATAAGTTTTATTCCATGGGGCTGCCTTTTAACTTAATACTCTGAGTGATAGTTGATTCTGGTAAGCAGAGACGCAACGTATATATCTAGGCACTGCTGTTGTCAACGCGGGGGCAGTAATTTTATTTTCCCAAATGAATAAATACAAAGTACTTTGTGGCCATTTGGGTTCGCATTAAATGGATAATTTTTGCACCACAGCTCATGAAATTTGTATCACTCGCACTGCTTTTTGTCCCCTCATCTGTCCACCATTTAATCTTCAGCGCAATGCATGATGGTATATATTTTGCATATTTACTGACCATTGGTTGTACACTACTTTTACTGATGCATTGTGGGATACTTTGTCAAGTAATCATTATGATCGATTAATCTGCTGATTATTTCCTCAATTAATAGATTCATCATTTAGTCTATAAAACATCAGAAAAGAGCCAAATCTCAAGTTCACATACAGAACCAAAGCTGACGCCTTCAAAGTTTTACTAACCAAAAGTCCAAAAGTGTAGATTTGGTTTTAACTTAAACGTACACAGAAAGTCATCATGATTTAAACTGACACGTTTAAAAATATCATCAAAGTACGAAAACTCAGAAGCTCCTAAAAGTATCCCATCATTACATTTACAGAATGTATTCAGTTGATCCTCAGGTCAGCGTGTGGCTCTCTGATCAGAAGATGAATGAATGTGGGTATTTTTAACACCACGGCATGTAGAACTTACCAGAGTGTAGAGAGCGTTCTCTGAAGACTTCTCGTACTCCCTGATGGTGGAGAACACGGAGAGAACCAGACAGGAGAACACCAGCACGAACCTGAACAGAGAACACACGTTAAACTCCTGATACAGGAGGGACGATTGAGACTGTGACACCTGATCTGAGATCTAGCTGATCCTGGGTGCAGACTGCAGTTAATTGATACATTAAGTTAATATCAATCATCAAGTTATTGTTTCAGATTGATATTCATGTTTACATTTCAAATAGACTCCAAAGCAGTTACATAAAAGGTACTACTATGTATCTACAAAGGCCTCACAATACGATATTATGACGACACTTATGTCACGATACAGTCTTATTGCAATTTTAAAATGTTGCGATATGTTGAGAATTGCGCTAAAAATAATTTCCAACTGCAAATTATGCATTTTGTCATCATCATCTTTTATCAAATAAGATTACGTTTTCACTCGGCTCATCTCACTTCAATTATTTTTGTTGCCACTAGTATCTATGTGTATAAATATATGTATACATATACATATACATATATATGTATGCCGTAGACTGACAGGTGTAAAGACAGGTATTTACACGTAGGCGTGGTAGATGAAGGCCCATCCTCGAGGTCTCTCCAGGACGTTGTACAGGAAGTTCTGCAGTCGTCTGTAGAGGGCGTTTCTCTTCGGAGGTTTCTTTACTCCGGAGATGCTGCTGCGCTGCCGCCGAGGACCCTCCTCCCCACCTGAACACAGGTATATAATCACCGATTCACACTTATGTGAAACACACCGACTCTTCAGGACTGAGTTATATCAAACTGAAAGAGAGAAGCTAGCTTGAATTACATGTTTGGTACTTTAGCTTGAAAAATATGACATGTCAGGAAAAGTGCAACGCGTTAAGATGAACATCGTTGAGTGTGTTTTTAAATTCTCTTTCTCTTTTTTTTACCCAAGTCTTATTTCACTACATTTATACAGCTCAACAGTGACCACACACACTTTCTGAACCATTTTCTTAACTACGAGATGAATCGTGACCATAAAACATTTGATTCACATTCATTTAACAAGGCAACGGTACAAGACTGAATAAGAAGTGAAGGGACTACTCATCCCATAAACGGCGACTCCAGAAAAACAAACTGTTGTAGGTCTAAAAATAACGACAGATTCAGCAGCTGCGTGGCTTATTTTACGCCTGAAATGTTTTCAGAAACACATTTTGTTGATATTTTCATAATTGAAGAGAAAGCTTCCAAACGAGCCGTGATGTTGGTCCAGTTTGGAATTCGGGAGCAAAACACAGACTGTATAAACCGACTCCCCATTATTCTCTGCCTGGCTAAGAGATGCAATGTTGTTTTAGCGTCTAGAAGAGATAATGTTCACACTTAGAGGTGAGTGCTTTCTAAACCCTTTGTCTCCTATTGTAACGGCTCATCTGTTCTTCCTCCTGACTGACGTTTCTACTAATATCATCAGCCTGCAGCAGGCCCCTGATCAATACCCTGCTTAACCCCATAGCCAAATATAATAAAGTTACAGCTTATTTTTAATCTATTATCATTTACACTTTCATTTTCCTGAACATTTTTGCTCACCTCACTGTCTTCCCGTCTTTATATTAATTTGAATATTCTACTATCTTATTTTTCTAATGCAATGCGTGTTGCTGTTGTTATTGTACAGGGGTTGGGCGGAGTGGAAGGGTGGGTGGGAAAAAGAAAGTATGAAAAAATGGTGACCTGTAAACCTGGCAATGTGTTTGTTTGCTTAAAAAACAGAGTAGAAAAGTGTCAATTATCAAAGTAGTCATCAATTCTCTGTCAAACGGCTAATAAATGAGCTGTTTCAGCTTTATTTATGTTATTTTAGATTGTTCTTATTATCAACAAATCCCATAAAAACACGAAAACAAATTATGTTATTCCTTCTCTCAATACTTTGACTTCTCTACTGTTTCACTTCAACTACTTTCAGCTCTTTGAACACTTTCTACCTGGACACGTATCTGATAGTCAGATAACGAGATCGTGTCGGCCGCAGATTTGTGCAAAAATGTGCAAATCAAATGTGGACAAACTAAAACTGCCTGCGAACAAACCGTCATCATACAGTAAACATCTATTTACAAAGCAACTTCCACAGGTAAAGTAGTTGAAGTGTTATAGCTGGTGGCTGAAACGGTCAGTGCTTACAGTGACACTTCAACTGTTTTCAGGATATACCTTGTTAGTGAACACGTTCATGTTGATTTGGATCTTAACATTTTCATATCGCTACCATTAAGCTTAAGTTAAATAATAAATAATACCAATAAACGCCAGACAATACGCATGAGAGTCATCAGCCAATCACATGTAAGCACCCTTCAGTCATGCTTACAGTAAATATTGATTTATTTCTCTTCATTTAACCTCTTTGGTCTAAATTTGCAGCTCGTTTGTTGTTTTTGTTGTAACCGTGAAGCAGAACCGGGAATGTTTCCATCAGGTTCTCATCATCAGAAAACCTTGATCTGGTTTTACTGCTGATAATCTGAGAGCATGCGCACAACCACACACACACACACACACCGTTAACGGCCCCCGTCAATTACCGCCTATGAACCGGCAGGTTGTTGTTGTTGTTATTGTGTTTCGGTTGTTTTACCTGCTATGAGCAGAGCTCCGTCCCTGCTGGACTCGGTCCCTCCGGCCTCCAGACCCACGAAGCCCACCTTCAGCTTCTTCGGGTCGGCCTGCGCTCCGGGGAACACCCCGCCGTTCCGGGATTTCTGCACCATGACGGAGGGACCAGCACCAACCGGCCGATCTACTGCCAGCCTGCAGACGAGGCGCCCGAGACGGCCATGCCAAGCGGGAGCATCACCACGCTGCGGAAGAGGAGAAGTACAGAAGGACGGAGGAGACAAGGGAAGGAGGAAAATAACACCCGCAGAGAAAGACAAGCCGCAGATTGGCTGATCAGCAGATTTGTCTGATAAGCAGATTTGTCTTCCGTCACTGACTTCCCCTACAGAAAGGAAGTGGCGTGACGTCACTGACGGTTATTGAACAGCTCACAGATGAAAGGGGAAAAAAGTCAATGATTAAATTGAGCAGTTAGTCAAAAAGAAACAGACACACAGGATAATCATCTCTGACCCATCGCCATGGTAACAGGATGATCTGAAGGCAGTAACCATGACTACCAGTGGAGGAGGAAGAGGTTGTGATTGGCTCAATCAAATGTATAAATATTCAACTTTGTTAATATGTGACTTTGGCAACATTGCTGATGAAACTTTTCTTTCCAATAAAAAAAGACCCCTTTGAATAGAATCGATGACATCACACCAGAGGACCAATCAGAACGTGAGGTTCGTACAGGAACACACACACACGCAGAGACACCAGAGGTTTCCACACAGTTTATTAAAACCTCTCAGGTGACATCACCACTCAGCTGACATCATCACTCAGTAAACACCATGACATCATCGCACGCAAAAAAACTTTTTTAGCGACAGGAACCGTTGATCCTGATTGGCTGGATCAACAGGATCACACGTCGGTCAGAGAGGTTAAAGGTCAGGAGGGTGGGGGGGTTCAGGGGTCCTGGAACAGGGCGGCGTAAAACGCGGGCTCAGAGCGGCGGCTGCGATAACGAAGGATGATGTCATTGATCATGTGCTTTCTTCTGACATGGGACGGAGGGGCAGAGTCACTCTCCAACCGGCGCCGCTGGCAGCAGTTGATCACGGTCTCTCTGACCAGGAAACCTGGAGACAGAGAAAGAAACGACGTCCTTCAAATCGTGATTCATTAATGAAAATGTTTTATATTATAAGGTTTTTATTCCACAATAAAGATGAGACGAAGACAAAACGGACTTCTTTAACCAAAAACTGATTAAACCTACAGACAATAAAGGAGTTAAAAGATAAACTGTTATTTATTTATAGATTTTTCACCGTCAGTCAGACATACCCAAAGACCTCTTGCTGACCACACTCCCGTTGACCAATGGGACAACCGAACTGAACTTGCTGGTCGTGTTTCCAATGAAACGAATCCGGTAGAGTCCGGTCTTCAGAGGATGGACGAAGATCAGCTGGACGTTTGAAATACTAACAATGGACAGAAAGACGGTTTTGTTACTACTAAGTCTGAGGCCCTTTGTAAAAGTGTATTTGTGTGTTTCACCTGGTCGGTGTTTCGGTCTTCGTCCCCGACAGCAGGTCAGATAGAGGGAAGCTCTCTGAAAACACAAAGTTACAACGTCTCAACGTAACATTTTACTAATACTAGTTAACTATAATATCAACTAACGTTTGTTAGTCGTTATACTGTTCATCTAAAGTTAGTTACCGATATCCTCGAAGCGTTCGACCCAGACTATCAGAAGTTTAGATTCAGAGCCAACAGACGACAACTCAAAACGAAAAGACTTCAAGTCTTCAACTGGAGAACTCTGGACAGAGACGGACAAACAGAGAGAAAAGACGGACATGTCAGAGACTGACACACAGAAAGATAAGTGAAAAAGCTTTAATACTGAAGGTCCATACTGGGGGTTCGGGGGTGGAGTCTCTGCTGGGCTCAAAAAGACTCTGCAGGTTGGATGGCACCCCAGTTGGAGGCTCCGCCTCCTCCGGACTCTTCGACAAATCAGACGCTTTAAATAAAAACACAATTAACAATTTAATATGTAATAATAAGTAAATACCTTATATGGCTACACTTCTTATATGGTCACACCTCTCCTTATATGGCCTACATCTCCTTATATGGAACCACCTCTCCTTATATGGTCACATCTCTCCTTAAATGGTCTCACTTCACCTTGTATGTTCACACTTTGTTATGTGGTACCACCTCTCTTTAAATGGTCACATCTCTCCTTATATGGTCAACACCTAGGAGCTAACTGACTTTAGTACTTTGATCATCAGACACTCACTGTGTGATGATGAGGGTACGATGAAGGTGATCTCTGTCAGAGTGTCGGTGTACATCAGGACAAACCTCTGTCCATTAAAAACGCCCCCTCCACTGTCACCTAGCACAGCAGGGAATTCTTAAAAAAAAACAAAAATAACCAATTAAGGATGAAGGAGAACAGATTGACCACAGGTAACAACTTGACCCCTGACAGTGTCCTGTTGTTGAGAAGTGACCAATCAGAGCACTGACCTGAACTGTTGGTATTGAACCCGCCCCCCTGTCGTAGTCGCCCCATCTCCACTGGCCGACCGAGAGACCACAGGAAGTCCAGGAAGTGAGACTGGACGCTGCAGCTGAACTCTACATTCCTCAGAATCTACAAAGACAAAGTTAAGCAAAGTTCTCTCTACACAACTTTCAAAGTTGTCAGATTGCTGCACTGTTCCACAACTGGCTGTCTTGTGATCGCGAGTCTCTCCCCAATAGACTCCCCCCAACAGGTCCAGATATTTAGCATGTCAGATATCTGGAATGTCTCTGCGATGCAGCGGCGAGCCTATCGGTTTGCTCAAACCCTAATTTGCGAGGGCTGAGCCATTGGTGATTTGTCCTCAGATCTGGGGCTCTTTTAATGGAAGTTCAAACAATTGTCAGTGAGTGGAAAATCAGGGCTGATGTTGTGTAGTGTGATCTAGACGTAAGAGATGAAGCCAGGCCAGGGAAACCTGGACAGACTCAGGACCACAACACCAACCCAATCAAACCAAATCATCAACCAACAAGGAAACTATGTCACATGCTGGAAGCAAACAACTAAAACACAGAGAAAATTTGACCTCAGCAGCTGTCCTCTGTCCTGCTCTCATGTAAAAGATGAAGGTGGAGTCACAGTTTCTGGATGGCAGCTGGTCCAAAAGTCTCAGATCCTCAGAGAAACCTGGAAGTGACGAGTCCAGAGACACCAGCTGAGCTGGGACACCGCTGGTACCTGGACTCTACCAAGGACAAGTGAGAGGGAGAAAGGAGAGACAGACGGCTGTGACTACAGACAGGTCTAAACGTATCAATAAAATCTATCTCCACCGTGTCCTTGGTACCTTCAAGGTCTCAGGTGTCAGCAGGCCCAGGTGGGACAGGAAGAGTCTCGCTGTCTGGAAGTTGGTAATTGGATGCGGCGGCCTGCAGGTCTTCATGACAACTGAGCGTCCGCTCACCTGCGGCCGAGCCTCCACCTGTCGCTGCCGCTTCAACGCTGCTTGCAGACGGTCCAATTGCTGCTGCACCTGTCAGAGGAGGAGGAGTTTATACCTAACTGGTAATTTACCCACACCTGAGCAGGTGCTAAACACCTGTCTGACGTTAATTTAGCTCCCGACAGTTCTGTGACATCCAGATTTTAATATTAGCAAGACAATTAAGTGAAAAGAAGAGGACCTAAACGTGATCCCTGAGGAACACCACTGGTAAAGAAATAAAGGTAAAATGAACAATCAGCAGGGTTTGGATCTGGGTTGGACCAAGTACGTACCTCCTCAGTAACGGTCTCATGCAGAGCTGGAATACTCAGATCTACTTTAACTGAAGCAACTCTGTCAATGTTTTCAGGAAACAGCTGAAAACCACATCGTATCCCAGCACCCTCCTGGGCCACATCATGCTGCTCTGGGATCAAGGTTTGCTACAGATGATCAACAGACAGAAAATACTGAATACTGATCTCAAGCCTGACAAACAGGCTTTGTGTTTTTATTGTATTTGGTCATTGATGGAAGTGGTCACCTGTGTTTCTGTTCTTCCCTCTCTGGGTTGCAGGTGGAGCTGTAGAGTCCAGGTGTGACCTCCTGACGGACCTCTGATCAGCACTGTGAGTGACGGACATGGCGCTGCACACACCATTCAAAACATTAGGATTGTTGTCTTTATATCTAAAAGGATTAGTTGACTGATGTATTAGTTGATCGACAGAAAATAAATCAAAAACATCAAGAAACAAAAGAGCAGTGAAAGGAAGCTACATCAGTTTGTTTCATCAAATGCTGTTAAACACTGTTGAGTGTGATCTAATTTAGAGGTTAATTTGATTTTGTCATGTTGAAATCTTTGACTGATGACAGGGGAAGAGTCAGCGAGCTTTTTAGTTTCATCGTGTTCCGGCTGTATGAAGGTCTGTGTTTCTGTCTATATCATGGTTCAAGATCAGTGAATCAGGACTGACCCTGTTCAGGTCCCTGTGGTTGTTCCAGCATGGATAAGATGACCGAGCGGTCCACCACAAAATATCTGAAGTTCTTCATACTGCTGTCACTCAAATTGGAGTGGCCAATCACAGCGTCCTCACCCAGCAGGCCTCCGAGAGATGGGAAGGCCCCCGAAACCTGCATAACACTGAGATAAGAGTAAAGATCAGACTTGTAATAAGTTCTGCAGATAATGTTTGGGTTGGGCTTATTTTAGAATGAGGCATTCGACTTAAGTCTGCTGTAACATGTGTACATGGCAACTACAGATTAAGACAAGGCAACTCAAACTTGGTTCACTTAACAGATATTTCGGCCTTCATTTCAGCTCATACTTTCACTTTTAACAACAATAATAATCATGGCAACGTGAGGTCAAAAACTGTGTCCCACTACACATGTTTCATACAAGTACATGTTGTCCCACCACAGCTGGTCATCATCATCATACAAAACTAATTACACAATTACTTGTGAAAATGTACTTTTTATCTAACACAAGATGGGCCAAATATGTGAACTCTGCTCATATTACTCACGTGATTAAGGTAGTGGAGATGAAAAAAAGGTATTCCTTCATTTAAGAAATATCAACTTTATTTTAAAACACCTAATACCTTTACACGTGTGTTTGTTTTGCTCACCAGCTCAGCGTGGCCTCTGCAGCCTCCTTCACCCTCAGAGAGGCGGGGTTCAGTTCTTTCTTTTCTTTACACCTCACTTCCTGTTCCTGTCTGGACTTACTGCCTGAAATTCCCAGTTCCACGATCTCCAAGACCTCCAACAAACACTCCTAAAAAAGACAAAAAACAGCATAACTACATACTGTATATAGAATTCACGAAACACACACACACACACACACACACACACACCACAGTCACCATTTCTGTTCAGCCTCTACACCTCCGACTTCAGCTACAACTCCAGGACCCGCTTTCTGCAGAAGTTCTCTAACTAGTCGAAGTGACAGATGCTGAGAACAGGGGCATTGTACACTCCATTGTTAAGCGGTGTGAGCCGAACCACCTGCAGTCAAAGACTGGCAAGACGAAGTAAACAGTAAAGTTGTTTCCAACCAGGGTGGATGTGCAGGACTACAAAGACCTGGGAGTACATCCGGACAACAAACTGGACCGAGCTAAGAACAAGAAGGGACAGAGCCGACTCTTCTTCCTGCTATCTTCTTTGCTGTGGTGTGCTGGTGCAGCAGGGGGAGGATAATCAACGCCAATAGAATCAACAAGATCAGTGTGAAGGCTGGCGCTGTCCTGGAGGTAAAGCTGGATTCTTTATTGGTGGTGTTGTCATGGTCAATGACTCTCAGCCTCTCCTCCATGGGCTGCTCACACAAGAGGACCTTCTGCAGTAGACCACCACCACAATGCGCCACATAAACTAAAGTCCAATGATTGACTTTCTGGTCATATCATCAGATCTGCAGCCGTATGTCTTGGACACTTGGGTGAAGAGAGGAGAAGCGCTGCCAGCTGATCACTACCTGGTGGTGAGTTGGATCCGTAGGCAGCGGAGGCTGTCGGACAAACCAGTTAAACCCAAAAATGTTGTGAGGGTGAACTAGGAACCTCTGGCTGAAGGTCTTAAACACCTCCCTTCAGTAAAAATTCCTATACATTTAGTTACTTATTGATTAGTTACCTGGCTGTTAGTTACTGGTTAGTTAATTACCGGTCGGTAAATTACCTTTTACAGTGAGGGAGCAGCAATCCGATTTGCATTAGCAGAGCGCAGTGGAATGGCAGGAGTGTAAGGTTTGATCATATCCTGAATGTAGGCTTGAGCCATTAGGCAAGTACCAGGGTCTTCAATCAGATTGGAAAAGTCACTGAGAGCCGGTCCAGAGGAGCGAAGTTGTGTGGGAGAACTTGGGTATAAGACCAGCCGGGTCAGTTGATTACTTTCCTGGCTGTTTTTTTACCTGTCGGCTTGTTTCCTGGCTGTTTGTTATCTGCTGGTTAGTTACTTGGCTGTTAGTTGCATGGCTGTTAGTTGCATGGCTGTTAGTTGCATGGCTGTTAGTTGCATGGCTGTTAGTTGCATGGCTGTTCATTGTATGGCTGCTAGTTGCATTACTGTTTGTTACCTGGTGGTCGAGCAAGGTGGGGTGCTGAGATAACCAGACGTTCAGACAGTAGAATGCAGCGACGATGATGGAGTGCAGATCTCTGGAGTGAAGTGGAGGAGGACGACTGCACTGAAACACGATGTAACAACAGACTGAAGTGACGGCTCGCCTCCTCTCACTCTCTTCCACACTCACCTCCACCTGCAGGATGATGAGAGAGGGTCACAGTAACATTTACAATTAGTTTAGGGTCTCTGTGTGTGTGTGTGTGTGTGTGTGTGTGTGTGTGTGTGTGTGTGTGTAGGTGTGTGTGTCCACCTTAGCCAGTCCTCCCAGTACTTCCAGTGCAGTGAGACAAACTGCTGAGTCATTCCTCCACTGAGCCGTCAGACGCTGAGTCAGCAGACGCACAAACTGAACCCACAGGATCCCTGCTGCGTCTGACTGGACGGCTGGTTACCATAGCAACGCAAGCAAGAACGCACACACACACACACAAAATCAGATAGTTGCTCTCAGATTTCCATCACATGACGGTCAATGTTATAAAATTAATTTAAACTTAATTAAAATCATCGTCAAAATGAACCTCCGGTTCCTCTGGTCCATCTATTTGCACTGGGTCCACTGGGTCCACTGGTTCCCCCGGTCCATCTGGCTCCACCTTGCTGGGACTCCGTTTCCTGGAAACAACAGTAGATGAAGTGTATTAATTTCTCCTGATAATAAAAGAAAAAAACACAGGAACAGTGTAAAGTCCTGTTGGCACCACCTGCAGGCTGATTGTTATAAATAATTCAGTCCCAAATATTATCTATAATTCCAGGCATCCCATAAATACCACATGATGTACCGTGACATGTAACACATCTTACATCAAGAGTATGTGAAAGACAACAAAACCCTGTGCAGTAAAGATCATTTAGAGAATGTTTAATATTGAGACATGAACCAGAATTTGATGATTTAATTTCATGGATGTTTCTACGAAATAGGCAGAATAAAAAGGTTAATAGTCAACCTAAAAATTGACCTAAAACATTAAATAGTTATTTATTTCTGTTATCTAATTATGTTTATCTGTTCTTAAAATAGAGTTCCAGTAAATGTCAGTATATGTGAGTTGATTCACCTGCTGAGTTTGTCCTGCAGCCTTTATCAGAGCCGAGTCCTGAACCAGGTTCAACATGGCCGCTACACAAAACAGAAATCATTCACACTGTCTGAGCTCTGAGTGTGTAAACACAGTAGAGACCGCCAAAATAAAAACAATTAAGTCAGACAGAGTAAGAACAGTACAATGAACAAATGAATGAATGATCATGATCTGTAACTGACCGAGTATTATCTGTGTGTTGGAGGTGTCTGTCTCCGTCTGCAGAGCTCCAATCAGAACACCGATGAGGCGGGGCTTCAGAGACAGGAAGCTACCTCCTGTGACATCGTCACCATTGAACCGCCCGTCCAATAACACCTGAATCCACACACACACACACAGCTGACTGTTACTCTCTACTTGGTTATTATTGGATGTTCTTACTTCACCTGTGAGGTCCAGCTCAGGTTTGCACAGGTGTGTGTTGGTTTTTAAAAGGGTGGATAAAAGCTTACCTCTGATCGGACGGATCCAAACTGCAGAGGGAGGGGCAGCATGGTCAGCAGGACCAGGATGGAGGCTCGCCTTAAATCCACCGGACTCACAAAACCTTTAAACATCAACAGGTCTCTGGACAAGAGACTCATAGATTAAACTACCCAGCAGTGTATAAAGTAATGTGCTCCACCTTTAACAGCCACAGAATTAAAGTGATGAACACATTTATGCATCAATAATTATACAATTTTGAATGCATGACTTTTACTTGGGACGAAGTATTACTACTTTACGTAAGTAAAATATCTGAGATTTGAGGCTCATTGGTAAAACAAGCTGGTACCCACAGGGTTCTGGGTCCAACTCAGACATGGACTTGGAGACATGGGGGTCTGTGCGATGTCAGAGGCCCGGGTCTGCTGACCCCTGACTGTAAGAATTCCAGCACTAGATTTTCTTCTAATTATGTTTTATAAAAAACAATCACAACAGAATCTTAGATGGTTCTTCTCCAGAACCGAGAGACTGTGAGGCCAACAGCAGCAGAACTGTTCTGCAGTACAAGTATTTAAAGAAGCAGTGTCTACAGTAATGATACTAGTATTCACAGCGATTGTGGTATTTGCAGTAATTGTACCTGTCGAGCAGCACTTTCTCCACAGCTGAGATGAAGGAGGGAAGCAGCAGGTTGACTCCTTTCAGGTCACAGCAGAACAGACAGGTGGAGTTCAGCAGGATGGAGGCCAGAACAGGAGGACACACTTCCTCCGACACCTGCAGACCCTGAAGGAGAACCAGGTAGAACCTGAAGTTTGGACAGAGGAGAGAAGAACACACACAAGTTTTAAATGTGATGAAGTTTACTACAAACTAAAGACAGACAGAACAACAACTGTCATCAGATTATATAGTAGTACAGAGAGGTCTGCACCTGGAAAAGTGTTAAGACATATGTACCTGGACAGGTAGACAGACATGTACCTAGACGGGTAAAGAAACATATACCTGGACAGGTAGACAGACAGGATGTCCTCTGCAGTTTTCTTACAGGTGAAGATCCTGCAAAGTGTCCCGCAGGCCTCGGCTCTACCAGCCGCCCACCTCGCTGACATCACAGTGACATCACCATGACCGGCTGGAGAAGACACAAAGAGAGTTTATCATGTGAATGGTGACAGTAACACTACACAGTGCATGAATAACCTGTAATGTGTGTCATATGTATAGTACTGTGTGCAG
>NW_022280031.1:18445883-18446280 GCF_004355925.1 Anarrhichthys ocellatus
ACTGTGTGCAGTATGTATAGTACTGTGTGCAGAATGTGTTGTACTGTGTGCAGTATGTGTAATTCGAGTACTGACTGGGCAGGCCAGAATCTCTGTTGAACAGAGCAGCATCAAACAGCCAGTCACCGAACAGGTGAAGGAGGGAGTCCACATTACACCTGAGTGGGGACGGGGAGGGTCTGGGGGAGGAGCACAGAGGGGGTTGGGAGGGGTGAGGAGGTGAGGACAACTTCCAGTGATGGGGGGAGGAAGATGCCTGAGAGGAGAGAGGAATGAAGCCCCATAAGAAATATGGCTCAAACATACCAGGACAAGAACTGAACCTGTACAGGTAAGGATTCATGCAACTAGACAGGTAAAGAGTCATGTACCCGGACAGGTAATGAGTCATGTACCC
>NW_022280031.1:18446290-18484122 GCF_004355925.1 Anarrhichthys ocellatus
GGGCTCCTGGTCACAGCAACGCCTGAGAGGAGACGAGGTGGAAAACAAACATTCTCAAACTGAAAAACCAAATGTCAGGTAAGACTGAAGGTTTAGTTTTAATCAATGTTATCAATTAAATTAACTTTAATCCAGACATTTGGCCCCGTGGGTACAACAGAGAACAGACCAGGTCTGGTTCTGGTTCGGCTGTCAGAGGATTCTACTTTGATTATCTTATTGATCGGATTGACCTGATCAGTTTAGGTTAATCTGATTTACCGAGAGAAGGCAACCGGTCTCTGAAATGGATCCTTGTTGTAAGTCCTGGAGAAACACAGCAACAAAAGAAACTGCCACAACAGCAGAAACAACAACAGTGTATATCAGTGTGTGTGTGTGTGTGTGTGTGTGTGTGTGTGTGTGTGTGTGTGTATATACATATATACTGTATATATATATATATAATGTGTGTATACCAGTGCTTGGCAGAAGCTGCTCTGTTGGTTCTTTGTTGACCACAGTCACACCTGTAGAAACACAAGTTACAGTCAAAAGTTACTCAAATAAAAATAGCACTTAGGCTGTGAAATTAAATTATCATCAGCTCATCATTACTCTTAACATACAGCACTTCGAGTGTGTAAACCACATTTGAATGCAGATATCACAACATAAATGTGATTAAATGTTGACAGTGATGGATTTTATCTCCATTGATATTCAAGGAGAAGTGAAACCAGCGACTACCTGAAAGGAAGGAAGTCTATAAGCTGATGATTTGGGACACAAGTCAGAAAGTCTAAATGAATAAATATGTAAATACTATTTCCCGGATTTTACATCTTCATGCCAGTTAACGAAATAGTGAAATTTAATTTTCATATCATGCTTTTCAAATGAATGGTAGTCTAAGCCACTTGTTAAGCTGATTGCTCTGAGATCTCTGTGAAGACGAATGTTCCAGACATCTGAGTGAGGAACTAAATGCCTGACCCAGGAAGTCCGAGGTCAGTGTACCCAGGAAGGCGTCGACCAGCGTGCTGACTCCTCTCATGGCTCTGAAGAAGATGTTTGGCAGCTGACTGTCTCCTCTTGATGCCTCCTCATGGGAGGAAGGAGTCGAAACAACAACGACGGGGCGACTGAGATCCACCGGGTTACTGAAAGGAGATTTACTGAAGTTAGAGATTTAAGAGCATCTCGGGATGCGATTGGCCTATATATATATATATATATATACACACATATATATATATATATATACACACATATATACACATATATATACACATATATATATATATACACAGTATATCTCTCTCTCTGGTAGAGACCTGTCAATCACAGTAAGCCCCGCCCTAAAGCATCCCCTGCTTTATGGTCTGTTTGACTCTAAATGGACCATAATGTACTAAATGAACATCATGCTGTATTGAAGAAGACTTGAAACTAGAGATTGAGACCATAAACTCATGTTTACAATGTTTACTGAGGTAATAAATCAAGAGAGAAGTAGAGTCATTTTCTCATAGACTTCTATACAACCAGAGGAGTCGCCCCCTGGTGGACAGTAGAAGGAATGCAAGTTTTAAGACACTTCAGCATTGGCTTCACTTTTCAGACCCGGAGGTTGCCACCTTGGCTTCACCTGAGCAGGTGCAGGAACCTGAACCAGGTCTGAGGGACTATGTGTTCGTCCATGTCTTCAGGGATTAGAGCAGCGTCTTCATCTGGGACTTTAAAGTGCGGGAAGGATGGACCGAAGGTCAACAGCAACAACCTGAACAGATAACACAAATATAAACAATGAACTACAGGAAGAAGAGTTGTCGTTTTATCACAGAGTTTGTTTGTTTGTGTGGTTGTGAACCTGGAGGTCAGGGCGGCTATGACTCGGCTCCATTGCTCCACCACTGCGGCCTGATGTCTGCAGCTGCTCAACATCTGTTGGCCCGTCTGCCACAGAGAGTGAGACGGAAAACACCGAGAGCAAGACAGCAACCAGACCTCAAACAGCACAGCCATCGACAGGTGAGACAGCTGCTCCGACACGTCGCCTGCAGAGACGGAGACAGGTGATCAGCTGAAACTGAACGCTCTTAAAACTGTTGAGAGGACTTCAGGAAGATCAGTTTCTTCTTCTTCCCTCAGGTCGTCACCTTGATGAACACTTAACATCAGACATACTCTGTCAATTGCCTTCTAACACCAAAATATCCACTGCTGCCACTATGGATTCTAATCTTTTTTTAATACTTTTTTTATGCACAATATGCTTTTAAATATGTACATATAAAGTGTCCATCTTTACTTGGAAATGCTAAAAACAGAAAGGTAAGATAACTGATCATATAAACCGGCTGCAGAGAGAGAGAGAGAGAGAGAGAGAGAGACAGAAACAAGTGAGAATAAAGACAGGAGACAGACAGACAGACAGGTGAAAGATAGAGACAGGTCTATGAGAGAGACACAGGTGCGTGAGAGACAGACAGGTGAGGAGACAAATGGGCGGGGGTCACAGGCTCACCTGTTGCAAGCATGGTGTCATTGACGCAGAGCAGAAAGTTCAGTAGAGTCTCCCAGGTGTCTCTGCTCATCACAGCGCTGTCTCTGGCCAAGGACTGAACTGCACACAACACCTGCTGACAGAGAGATATGTAGACCGGACTCCCCTGGTCCGACCTGAAGAGGGGGGACGAGGAAGACACAAGTTCATTTTATGAATATATATCATCAGCTATCACTGCATGCTACCCATGCATTGAGGGGATTATCACCACTATTAACTTTCAATGAGTGAATTGAATTATGGGACAACAGGTGACACATGGTGGACTAGAGAAACACTGAGTCGCCTACAAGAACCCTCTTCTCTAATATTACAGTTACAAACAAAAACAATGTGATGCATAGAACAAAGTCACATAAACTACCCACCAGAGACTGAGCCACTAGAACCCCCAAAAGACTAATACAGCCATCACAGGGCGCCATGGCAGTGGCAGCTAACCACATAAAGGGTCTCTAGTCCTAATCTCCTAAAAGACAGCTACAATCATTCAAGAATCCCTTCAATGACCACTGGGACCTCCAAAACAATGATTAGAACCACTCAATAACCATTTAAACTTCAGACAGGGACCCTTAAACCAAATGAAGGACTTCTAGGGCCTCCTCTGTGACCACTAGAACCTTCTAAGCATGGCTGGAACCTTCTAAAAGATCACTGGGACCTCTTAATGCACCACAGGAGCCTCTTGATGCACCATTGGACATCCTAAAACTCCACTGGAACCTTCTAATCTAATCATTCATCAAAGGTCACAGGGTCATTAAAAGTCATGGGTTCTGGTGTTGAGATGTCCATCAGAGGTTCAGTCCAGGTGTGACAGTCTACCTGGACAGGAACAGGCTGTACAGGCTTCGGAGGATCTTCTGGGTGTACAGGTTGGGCTGTCTGCTGATTGGAGGAGGGATGGAGTCTCTCGGGGAAACCAGGGCCATCAGCCAATCAGTGTAGACGTCTACACAGAGTTTGACGGTGTCACCGTCCAATGGGAGAGTCAAACCGTAGCACAACACCTCCATCGTCCACTTCACCTGAAAAAACAAACTTAACCAATCATTGTTAGCATCTAGCTGGCGTGATGTAATTTCAGTTCCCACATTCTCTGTGTTCAGTTTATTAGGAACACCTGGCTCCAACTAGGTCTGTACAGTCCTGTAATAAATCGTGATCGTTATGTTTGTGTAGATTCACCTGTAGGACTGTTGTGCAGGACGTAGTTTGATGTGATGTTGAACTGTGTTGTGTCAACACACTGGTTCCTTTTAAGCACGTGCATACAGGTGTGCAGACTGCAGCTGGTAGTCGAGGCCAGTGAATGATTTCTACACTCAACTACAATTGTTCATCCAACACTGAACTGATTACATATCAACACCAGTGTGTATTTAAGTTTCCATAGAGGTCATACACACACACACACACACACCTGTCTGTCTGTGCGCAGCAGACTGCGGGTGTCAGGATTTCCCAGGCCAGCTCTCAGGGGCTTCACTATGGCAACAGCAACATCTCTGCCCACAGAGGGCGGGAAACAACCGAGCACGCTCACATGACCCCGCCCACTAGACAGTGATTGGTGCATGGCCTGTCAATCACTGCTCACCTGAGAGACAGACAGGCAGAGAGACAGACGGACAGTTTAAGTAAAGTGTTTTTTATTATTATTTTTCAGTAAGGTTAAAGGGTAACTCAAGTGCTTCATTTTAATATATTTTCATACAGAACTGAGAAGTGTCCGATCACAAGTGGTCACTCGAGACCGAGAGGTCCGAACAGGGCTTCAAATGACTTTAGGATCAGCTGAGTCAGAATTGATTGGTTGCCATTTGTAAACATTTCAGCCAAAACCACCATCTCTCTAAACTTATCAACCGGTCCCCCCCACCGTTAAACCCAGTCCAGCTGAGGCACCGTTAAACCCAGTCCAGCTGAGGCACCAGCACTACTGAACTTAATGTTTTAAAAGTTCAGTGTGACTGATTTAATGTCTGAATAAAAAGTGTCTTACCTGCACAGGTGAGTCCAGGTGAATGAGCTTCAGGCGAGCTGTCTGTGTTGACATACAGGTGTGTGTTTGTTACTGAACAGTCAGGTTACTCTGAAAGTCAAAACTCTAAACTTGAACTCACCGTCTGCTGCTGCTGCCTTCTGGCTCAGGTGGAAACTTTAGTTCCAGTTTAACAGGAGGGACCTCAGTGTTAGTTTACAATAAACACTGACGAGTCAACATGAACAGTTGTCTCTGTTAATCTGTACTCAGGGCAGAGAAACTATTAAAGCAGAAAATTGAGGTTCTTGTTCCGTGTTCCTCGTTGGTCGGTGCCATGTTCTCTCTGGTCCTCTTGCTGCTGCTACAATGCTAATGTTGCCAACTGTAGAGAACTACAGAAACTACAAACATGGAGGCTGCAGGCCTGCACAGAAATTGGTGGAATTAGATGAATTAGGGGTTAGATGCGTGTGCTCTTACTCATATATCTGCAGCGCAAAGGATTGTGGGTCAGAATAGCCAGAAAAAAAACAAAAAAACGGTTTAGATACTGAAAGACGCGACCTGATATAGAACATCCTGGTACTTTCAGCATACTAAATAGTGAGAGTATTGGAACACACAGATGGGGATCAGACAACCTTTACTCAGTAATTACAGCTGCAAAAATGAGACGACTACCTGATCAATAGAAATTAATTTATCTGCAACTACGTTATTAATCGATAGTCGTTTCATTTAAAAACATGGACTTCTCTGAAATGTTATTGATCGATAAAACAATCATAATTTCCAGTTGAAATGAAGACACAAGTGACAGTTAAAGATAAAACTTTATTTTCTTCCCTCGTCATCACCATTTATAAAAAAAATAAAATCCAGCAAAAGAAGCTTCATTCAAAAAAAACATGAGTGCAGACTGCAGTGCTTGTTTCCATTGCAACGTGTCACCAATCAGTTATGAGAGGTTGAGGCTTTTTTCATTATTATTTCCTGCAACAATAATCAGGTTACCAGGGCTTTGACGATTTGTCTGGCAGTGAGAAAAAGAAACAAATCAAATCAAAGTGCGGCAGCATGAAGAGTTGAAACAGAGCAGAAGGTCAGGGGTCAGTAGGGTTGTCTCTTAATGAACCTGGTGAACATGGCGAAGGCAGCGATTGGTTTATCTGATGGAACCATGTGACCAGAACCCTGCAGGAAAACAGAGGTCAAAGGTCAGCTGCAGAATTCAAACAATTAACTTTCTTTAAAAAAAAAAAAAAAAAAAAGCTACAAGGCAACATGAACAGGAGGAAGTCATCAGCAGCATAAATAGGACATCCCTGAGGGTCAGCTGACGAAGATTAGCGTTTACCTTCACAGTGAGGAAGGCCATGTTGTCAAACTCTTTGACGAAGCCGCCGATCTGCTGACCGTCCTCGTCGTTGTAGAGCCATGGACGTCTCAGGACCTCCACCTGCAAGACACACCTCAGGGTTAATACACCTGGAATTACTGAGTCGATCCAGGCCGTTTTAAAATGGATCATATCTGCTAAAATACTCCATGACGGATCACAGCTACCTGCTGGTTCAGAGACTCGACGAACCACTCGTCCCCCATGAAGTTACAGGCCATGTCCACGTCCCCATTATACACCAGGACCCGGTACTTCTGTACAAGATAAGATAGACTTTATTGTCCTGAAGGAAATTTGTCTTGGAAACACTGTCTGCTGTTAAAAAAATAAATAAAAATACAACACACACACACACACACATATTTCACACTGTCCATCGTACAACACACCTGTAGTGTATAGTTACACAACACCTTCAACAAGGACACGACTCGCACACACTTGGATAAACAAAACCACGCCCACATCAGCCAATCACCAGCAGAACTCACATTCAGTCAGGAGTCATTGTTCATAATATACAATTGTTTTGACCATTTGGTTTTACACCAAAATAATTACTCTCACCATTAAACTACCGTCAGTGAAACACTTCCTGTAGATTTTTCACATTAAAAGCATTTCAGCACAAAAAGGTCATAACCCCTCCTGTTCCTGCTAAGATTTTAATTTTGTAGGCTTGTAATGTTTTGTGTTTACAGTAAATGATATCTTTATTGTATCTAGTGGAGTGAGTACTTTATAGGAGCAAGTTGTTAAAAAGATAATAATTTGGGTTAAACCGCTTTTCTCTGTTTGTCCAATTCTGCCGACATCGTGTAAATGCAGAAAAATGCCGTCATGTCGGTCACATGATACCTGATCGCAAACACTTTGCAGGTGAGAAGCACTTTGTCTCAAACAGGCTTCTCCTGTACACTGACCGAGTGATCAACTTAACAGGCTTGATGTTATTTAATGAGGTCTTGCGTACTGGAGAACTCGCTGTGTTCTATGTGACTTTAAGATAAGAGGAGATTGTGTTGTGTTCACTGACCAGAGCGCTGAGCAGCTTCAGGTACTGTTTCCTCACGTCCAGGTAGACACGACCGTAATTCAGATTCACCTCAGAGCTGCAAACAAAAAGGCAGAGATAAGTTTACAACTTTGTTAAACAACTGAATGACAAACAAATACAATATTAAAAACAGATCACAAAACTTCATAATGTCATAGAGAGCTACGTTACTGGAGTTAACAAGGTGTGTAGTGGGACAGGTGTGTGGTGTTCAGGTGTGTTACCTGCAGATGACCCAGTCCAGGGCTTTGGGGCTGATGTGCAGAGCAGCTTTGACGTACTTGTTGTTCAGGTAGAGTGTGGAGGGGGTGGAGTTAGTGCAGGGGGGGTCCAGACGGACGGACAGGTGTAGAGACGCCAGACCTCGCAACTTCTGCTCACACAGTAAGAGGAGAACCTGGTTTCTATCCAACCGTCAGGTGAAGAAACTTTAACGTTAAGACATCAGCTGACTTCATACACACCTGGTTCCACAGCTGCGTCCACTGATGGTTGATGAACGAGTTCCCCAGATCTCTGATCACCAGCTCACCTCGTTCAATACTGACGATCAATAACAGGAAGTCAACCTCTGTCACCTGTGAGCTCTGTGGTCAGACTACACCTGCTGCAGGCGAGCTTCTAGCAGCAGCAGCTACAGAATCCATGTTTAAGATGTGGTGTAAATTTAAACAGTATCACGTGTTCCCCCTGATGAGTCAGAGGTTAAAGGTCAAAGCTTACCCGAATCTCTGATGGACTCCACCTGGACAAGGAGAGTACAGGTTGTAAATGTTCAGTCCCGAAGCGTAGACGATGTCCTGAACCTCAGCGAGCTGCAGAAGAAACAAAACACCTGAAACAAACTGGTTTAACCTGATTTGGTTCTCATAAACCAGGATCGGGACCGGGTCACGAAACCTATAAACCAGGCTCGGGACCAGGGTCCGAAACTTATAAACCAGCTTCACACCGGGTCCCAAAACCTATAAACCAGCTTCACACCGGCTGCCACCTGGTTTTATCAGATATACTGGTTCAGACCTAGTTTTGACCAGACTTACGCTGGCGGAGCAGTTCTCCTTCGGGTTGTTGTAGAAGTTGCACTTCCCGTCGCTGCAGCAGAAGGTCTGCAGCTCCGTCCACAGTCGACTTCCCAGCAGGCCGTGGTAGTAGGCGAAGTACACCAGAGAGTTATCGTTCATCTCGTAACTTGACATCCCATTTCCCACGGCAACGCCCTGCAGGTGAGACAACAGCTAGCATGACATGGTTGCTAATGTTAGCATCCCACAAAAACATCAGTGATCGGACACTTTACAATACAGAGGCCCCGCAATAATGCAGCGTCGCTAGGTTAAGGCTGGCGCCCACTATCACTCACCTTGTACTACAGTATCTGTGTGTAGTACTACAGTATTTGTGTAGTACTGCAGTATTTGTGTGTACCTGCAGGTTTAGACTGGCGTCCTCCATCACCCTCTCGGCGAGCGTCGGGATGTAGATTCCTCCGTAACTCTCACCGGTGAGGAAAAGTTCGTTCTTGCTATACTCTGGAAACAGACGGAAGAACTCCTTCAGAGCCAAGTAGTTGTTCATCGATACCTGAGGAGGAAAAAAACAACAACACCTTAACACACCCAACAGTGAACACCTGTGAGCCAATCGGGAGCCGGGGTTTCAGGCGTGTCACTGACCTCCGTGTCGTTGGTGACGTAGTTCTTATCGTCAGCGTACGAGAAGCCGACCCCTGCTGGAGACTCCAGGTACAACACGTTGGCAATCTGTACGGAACCAGTGAACCAATCAGCTTCCATGGATTACAACAATTAGCCAATGAGCTGTCAGGCAGTTTTGGTCACATGGTTAATCTGGATGCTATTGTCACATGACGGCATGCAGGTAACCGATTAACTGACCTTGTTCCAGGAGTACTGGTTGTACTGTAGTGTTGCTCCGTCATCCTGGACCTGAAACAACAAGAGGTCAGAGTTCAGCAGGTGACCCTGTGACATCACAGGTGGGCGAAGTCAAGAGGTTACCCACCAGGAAGGGTCCATGTTCTGTCAGCAGTCCGTCCAGAGAGCTGCAGCCGGGGCCGCCATTCAACCACAACACCATCGGGTCAGAGGGCGGCTTATTCTGGGACTCCACGAACCTGAAGACAACAACAACAACAACACAGGTGGACGTTACCACCAACACTCAGGTGAGCTCAAGTGGACGTGTCAGACACCAAGGTGGAGGTACAGGTCTTCAGATGCTCCAGTGTTCTATCAATGTTGCCATGTTTTTTCTAAAATCAAGTGACCATATTTGGAATGAGGAGGAGTGACGTAGAGACGCCGTATACGTCTCTGGTAGAGACCTGTCAATCACAGTAAGCCCCGCCCTAAAGCATCCCCTGCTTTATGGTCTGTGTGACTCTAAATGGACCATAATGTACTAAATGAACATCATGCTGTATTGAAGACTTGAAACTAGAGATTGAGACCATAAACTCATGTTTACAATGTTTACTGAGGTAATAAATCAAGAGAGAAGTAGAGTCATTTTCTCATAGACTTCTATACAACCAGAGGAGTCGCCCCCTGGTGGACACTAGAGAGAATGCAAGTTTTAGGACACTTCTGCATCGGCTTCACTCGGCAGAACCGGAGGTTGGCGCCTGATTCAAAGAGTCGAGACCAAGACCAGACCACTACAAGTCCCGCACTGCATGACACACTTAACGATATTGGCGTTAACAAATCGGATAACGACATCAACGCAGTTGTGGTCTTGAAATAAAATCCAGAGTTTTTTGTCTGAGTCACGAGACCGATCTCGAGTACTACATCACTGGTTCATAGACATCACACCTGAGTTCGTTACAGCTCTGGTTTTTTAGGATTCAGGTTAAGGGACAAAAATCAACAAGTATCGGGAATAAATTAACTAATGCTGCAGGTGTGCCAGGTGTGTTTCTGGGTACCGACCAGTAGTGCAGGTGTTTCCCATCGGCCACACTCAGGTATCCAGAATACTGTTTGAAGCTCGGCTGTTTCTGCAGACCGGGCAGGTATTTCACCTCGTCTGCAGCCGGAGCAGCATCATCACCACCCAGCAGAGAGAACAGGAAGCAACACAACACCACCACCTGCATCTGAAAAAAAATAAATAAATAAATTTTAAAAAAAGACAGGAAATTACATCAACATCACTGACATTAATTGACAGCACTGACAATAAACGTGTTAATACAGTTTCATCTCTCGTATTAACTACTCGGCTGCAGCATCTAACCGGCTTCCAATTAAGAGTTTAAAGATGACGTTACAAACACTGAAACTTTATTAAACATCCATCTGTGACGACAGCGTCTTCAAGTTCTAATAAACACCCAACAGACGACTACTGACAACATTACATTCGTTGAAATAACTGGCCAACTGGCAATCGTGAGAAGTTCTGAAATTAAATAAATTAAAACGAAATAAGCAAAAAGTATCAACCCCCTTTAATAATTCATTGTTGGTTGATTGTGCCACATTAATTTATATATTTCATGAATTATTTCAGGGTACCATGTATTTGTTTAAAGTTTAAATAAACAATGAGTGATTATTAAAGATTTGTGTACTTTTAGCTTTTTAATGTGTTTAATGTGATCTGAATGCACCATGTGTCTCATGTCAGTACAGCAGACTATAAGTATCGATCCACCTGTTAAAACTGTTTTTTTAAATGACGTTTGTTGGACAACCAATGGCAGCACGAGAGCGGGTGCACGACTAGTTTCCTCTACGTCATAAGGCAGCTAGAGGACACTAGTACGCGAGGTTACGAAACCAGATCTCAAACATATAATATAATAATAAAACAGTAACGCTTGTGGTCGAGTTTCTATGAGCCGAACGCATCGCATGAAGTTACTGATTCACAATATGAATCTGTCTGGATGCATCAAGTGATCCTGTTTACTCAAGAAATACACATTTAATTTGCGTTGTTTTTTTAAATGAAGTACTGCATGCAATGGATAAGCGTGCAGAAATGGATGCGCTTTGTTCAGCCAGTTGGAGTCAGAGTGAGAAAATGTATATTAAAATACTGTTGTACTCTTAAAATAAGTTGGGCTAACAACATCTCTGCAGCCATGCAGACAGAAGCGGGAGAAACACACCAGAGGGCGCAACAAAACAGGTGAGGGAACGAGACAAAACACGTGATGCTAACAGGAAGTAACGTTTGTGGCTGATTTTGTAAATTACGCGGAATTTACGACAAAACGTTTGTCATTCAGAATTTGTTTTCCACGTTTTTACCTGAAGTTCCTAATGCAGAAACATAAAATGTACAGATTACTGAATGAAGTTTGGCAGAAAACAACGAGTTTCATTGTCAGACGGGACTGTCTCTCACACAAGTACAGTCAGTTTCATTTGTTTAGATCATAGACTAATAATTATACATATATAATGTATAGATGTATAAATAAATAATTATAAATAATTCCTGAGTTTAGATTCAAGGATTATATAAACTAACCCGGAAACAAGCTGGATCGGACTAAACGCCAACAAACACAACAAAATTTAGTGAAAACAAAGCTGTGATTAGAAAACACACTCACCTCGTCCGTCCGTCCGTCCGTCCGCCTGATTTCTCGTTCAGGTGCGGAGATGATGTGACAGCAGCTGCCGATAATGAAGAATTAAAGCAGGTCACATGACAGCAGCCAGTCACATGACTCCCCTCCACCCACGTGACTGTTGAACTGACCGGCTGACGCGGACGTTGTTGTTTTTTCAATATATGTTGTTGTAGTCTGTAGACAAATTATATCGGTGCTTGCAATGTATTCATTGTTATTATTGCACACGGATGTTGGTCTTTTCAAAATAAAAGTCTGCAAGTTTTATTCTAGACTCATTGATCACGTTGCATCATATTACATGTTCTTAATGCATCAGAGTCTATCTGAGAATGACTTCATGGTTCTGATCCGGAAAACAGTGACTCAGCAGATTCTTACATTTGTATTTATGAGGATTTCTATGACATCACCAAGCTTTGAATAATTTTAAAAATCCACATTTATATTAAATAAAATGTACCCTCTTTGCCCTGGTCTCTAAAGGACTCGGTCAGACCAGCAGGTGGATCAGGTTAAAGTTTACTTCCTGTTGAACCTTAATTTCCTAATCTCCCTCTTCATTGCTAATTCATTTTGATGTGAATAAATGCATTTTGTGAAAGTGAAAGTTTAGAACATGTCATTTCTTCGTGACTCACAGTTTAAGTAACTGAAGACATTGTCCTCAATATTGGGGAAGTTAAAATATAAATGCAGTTCAGACTAAAACTCTGAAGTCCCTGAAACTTGTAAAAGAGAAGAAATCTCTAAAGTTGTTTGTTACTTTATTGCATCAAATTAATTTAAGAAAGCAATTTTATATATTTATTTTCTTACTTCTCTGTACTTGATCTCACTCAACTTGAGGCAAAGTGCATTTATAATTTGAGGTCTTGATTGTTTAAATAAATATTCTGAGAATGTTGGTCTAGACCGGCTCACTATTAAAAGTGTCTCATTAACTTATGTTATAATTTGACACTGTATAAATTGAATCTTTAAACTATTCGGTATAATATAAAATATTAATGATGTAATCTGCGCTGTGATTGGCTGTTACTCCAGACTTTTATTGAACTGGTTACCATAGAAAATGAACAGACAGCCTCGCTGAAATCAAACCACCCTGAAGAAACTTTATTTAAAAAAAAAAAAACACAAAACGGATAAAAAAAAAAAAAAAAAAAAAAGATCTATACAACAAGTGAGTGTGAGAAGGCGGGGCTTCCTCAGGGCCGGGGGGGCGGTCTCATGCCGGGAGGAGGCGGTCCTAAAGAAAGAAAAAAAACAAAAACATAAGAGGTCACATGGTGTGTTCACATAGAATTGATTGATTGATTGATTAATGAGGCTGTGATCCGATTTGATTAATGAGGCTGTGATCCGATTTGATTAATGAGGCTGTGATCCGATTTGATTAATGAGGCTGTGATCCGATTTGATAGGCTTACCTCTCATGCCAGGGGGCGGCGGCCTCATGCCCGGGGGAGGCATCCCCATCGGAGCACCTCGACCAGGAGGCATCCCCATTGGAGGACCCATCGGTGGCCGCATGCCAGGGGGTGGGCCCATCATACCTGTAGGGAGGGGAGAAGGGGGGTCAGGTCACAACCAATCAGTACACAGGAGTCAGGTTCATGACATCACATGCCCACTCACCAGGAGGCGGGGCCCCTCTGCCCATCGGGGGCGGGGCTCCTCGTCCAGGTGGGTATTGTGTGGGAGCACCTGCGATACTCGCTCCTGCTGCTGCCGCCGCAACCGTCCCTCTGCCCTGTGGCGTCATCACCTGGAAACACAGGAAGTTGTCATCACCTGAGCACACACAGCTGAATGTAGAGCAGTCGTCGTCGTTGTATTTACCTGCTGTGAAGGACCGCCCACCCCTCTGACGGGCCCGGCGAGTCCAGCCGGAGCCTGAGGCATCGGAGCTCCTGCTGGGACACCACGACCTGCTGCACGACCCACACCGGGACCACCAGCCACGCCCGCCAACGGGACACGAGCTATGCCGGTCTGGAGAGGGGAGAGAGACAGAGAGAAAGAGAGAGACACACAGAGACAGGGGTTTAACAAACAGCAGTTCCGTAAATATGAAATAAAGTTTAAAGTTGACAAATATTAAAAAAAAATAAAAATCTGTGATTTAAACATGATTTAAAACTCAAACAATGAATTTTTTTTAAGACAGTAATTCTGATGACATCACCACAAGTCTGTCTCCTATTGGCAACAGAGTTCCACTTACATCTTTAGGAGGCGGGCCCTCAACCGTCATAGAGACGAGGTTCTCCCCTCTCAGCAGAACCAGACCCAGAACCCTCTTCTCTTCTCGCTCCGGCTGCTTGGAGTTCTTTGGCCTGCAGGACGACAACAAAACAACTCATTCATTACGGTCCACAGACAGGCCTTATTACCCAGCATGCCTTACAGTTACTTCCAACTACCCTTAAGAACAGTATAGCAGAAGACCCCGGGGCCCCAACTACGGACCTCCAGGCACCTCTACCCGTTCATTTTACAGTTTTCTCTGCTCTACCACACCAGTACCAGCGGACCCAACAGTAACGGCCGCTGAGTTGCATCGTGTGTGTTCAATAACAAGCCGACCCTGTTGGACCCAGAGTCTTGGACCTACTTGATCTTCCTGAACTCGTCGCAGTCGCACAGAATCAGGTTCATGTGCTTGTCGAAGGCCTTGAAGGTGCCGATGAAGATCCGGCCGTCCTGCAGGATGCACCTCATCCTGAAGTCAATGTGCTGCAGCATCTTGCTGCTCTTACCCACCGTCTGAGGAACCAATCAGAGACAGGCGTTAATATGATGTCATAATCAACACCACAGACTATTCCTACAGCATCACGATGTCACGGCTGGTTTGTGTATTTAAGATCATCTCTGCGTTTGTTAGAGTGACTTCAGGATGTAACAGCAGCTCAGACCCAAAAACCAAAATATCTATAATGGTGATTTATTCTTGGATACCGATTTAAAGTTAATTTTACTTATTTGGGTCAATAAAAAAAAAGGACAGAAAGACAGTTGAATCAAACTATAACAGAGCTTATGTTCTTTATTCTTGTGTATAAAATGGATTATACAGCAGGAGTTACGTCGAGCGTTTTGATGTGTAGCTATTGGTGTTAAACGTGGCTTCAATCTGCATCAAGCATTTACTCCATTGATTCTACGTTGAAGCATGCACGAAAAACAAGAGTTTACAAGTACACAAACCTTCATTTTGTTAGTCAAGTATTTCTTGTGCTACAAATAAACATACTTTGGTGAAGACAACAGGCTTCACTAGCCTATTTATTAAAGGAATATATCGTAACACATACGTGTAGATAAACTAACACTTAATAGTTTACATTAATGTCGACACGTGCGGATAATCATTAAACTAGCTTTAAAACAAGTGAACAGTTAGCTCGTAGCTTCGTTAGCCTATTGTAGAACGTTAGTGCACGTTGGTCTCCTCGGTATGAACAAACATTAACCGGTAAATGTAACGACAATGTTAATGTGGTGCTTAAAAACAACCGTAGATACTTTTAAGTCATGAGAACAACGTAATCACAACGCCGAGGAGCTAACTTTAGAAGCTAACTGCTAACAAACACTCCGGCCTAACCGGGTAAATTAACGGCTGTTAACTTAATAACGTTACACAGAAACCTGTTAACGGAACAAACCGGTTAACAGTAAATTAAAGTTATTACTGATGTGGTTTCTAATAAACTGAACAACTTCCTGACTCCGCGGGCTGCTGCAGCTCTGTACCGACGCTCAACCGACGTCCATTCAAACTCCCGCTATTATTAAAATAAAACCGTAAAATCGGGTATACATTTAAAGACCCAAGAGGCCGGCAGCCCGCGGACAGTCTGCCCGGTAAACACTCACCATGTTTGCGGTTCTGATGGCCCCGATTCACGCCGGATTCACCGAACAAACCCAAAAAAATTTGACCCGCGGAGAAACCGCCAGGCTCGTCTTTATCAGAGATTCACAGGAAGTGACGACCGGCCAGCAGAACTGTTCCTACCCGAACAAAGGACACACACACAGTTCCCACCCGACCTGCAACAACAGCCCGAAGCTACGGTTCCGCAAAGTTTTCATTTTAATTTATACTCGTATTATTTAATATATATATATATATATATATACATATATATTTTGAATATATTTATATATATATACATACAAAAATATATACAGTGTATTTATAAAAGTATGTCAACTGTATTCCAGAACAATAACTGTTTTTGTGACTTTTCCATGTCAGAAAAAGGAAAACAACATCAACAATAGTAGTTACCACAATATAATTAATATTTATAAAAAATAAATACAACAAACAGGGCTTGTTACAGTAAGAAAGTGCATATAATACCGTTTCCTTTGTTTTTATTAATTTATAACTTCAACTCACAAGCAATAGAAATCGTCTCAGCTTTAGATAAATTGAGATAAACATGAAGCTCAATCGCAGCAAAGTTCTTTACTTCTTACTTTGGAGGAACACAATCAAATGTGGTATAATTTCTTGAAATATGAAACTACAGCTATTAAAATATTAAAATTACAACAGTAAGAAAACATAGAGAACAAGCACGTTAAACAAATATACATTCCACTGAGAAAATAAAACAATTAGATGTAAAACATAATATAAAATAATTTTATCGAAAAAAAGTAAAATAAATAGATAAGAAATAGATACAGATGAGATACAAAAAGTTATATATTTTATTCATTTATTTATTTACTTATTTATTTACTTATTTACTATCAGTGTGTTTACATATATAGGTTTATGAACTGATCAGGTGATTAATCACGTCATCGATCCTCTCTGCTGTGCATCATCATCATCGTCGTCGTCGGTTGAAGAATTTCCCGTCATCCTGCTGCGGGCCGGTTGCCATGGTAACCCGGTCTCCTGCCGCCGGGCCGCGCGCCGCAGTGAGCAGCAGAGAGACGGAGGAGAGACGGTGAGTCACCGGGACCAGCACCCGGTCAGACGACCGACAACCGACGGACCAGAAGACACCGACAGACCGTTCGGTTAGCCCGTTATAGCGCGACGATCACGGACTGTTAATGAGGCCGATGATGACGGGCATCGACCGCAGTGTTGCTTCAACCTGAGAGAGACTTGAGCGACATCATCAGCGGCAACCAGACTGTTGCTGCAGTGTTGCTTCCCCCTGACGGAGACGACGTACCTCCAGCAACCAGACCCACCAGCAGCAACAGCATGTAAGGCAACTAACTGCACCGGCAGCAACGAGCAACCAGACTGTTGATGTTTTAATGTTGCTTTAACCTGACAGAGACTACAGCATCCAGTCCAACAGCAACATAATCTGCAGCAATTATATATAAAGCAACCAGGCCACTGATTTTCCACAACTGCAGTGTTGCTTTAACATACAATAAAGGGAGAATACAGCAACTAGACTGATGTTTGTCAACCACATATTGTTTCAACCTTAAAGCTTCAAGGACTACAGCAACTACACCTACAGCAACTAAACCCACTGCAACTAAACCCACAGCAATTGAACATACAGCAACTGTGCCCTCCTGCAACAATATCTGCAGCAACTAGGAAATTAACGGTTTTAATTACCACCGTGTTGCTTCAGCCTCAGGGAAACTACAGCAACTACACGATCAGCAACTAGCAACCACATTGTTGATGTTTAATCTTCACTGTGTTGCCTCAGTGTGGCACGACAGCAACTCAACCTGCAACCTACATCCACGGCACCTATCGACTCGACATCCATCGTCCAGCAGGTGAGCGGCAACACGACACCATGACAACATGTACACCTCTCCACCAATGAGGTCACAGCCTCAGGAGTGATGTCACAGCCTCAGTAATGATGTAACAGTCTTACGCAAAACTATATTTAGCAACAAAAAGAATAGAGCTGATAACAATATAAATAAGGGATGATTCTGAAAGAAAAGATGCAATGAGGGACAAATAAATATTGTAAATAAGTTGAGACAATCAGAGCTTTAATGTAGCATCACTTTTTTCTATGTAAAGATATATAGTCACTATAGTTGCTCTGTGCTTTGTTGACATTGCCAAACCAGGCATCATAAGTTGACTGTTGTTTTGAAGGCTCGAGTTTGGCAATTTTGCCGCCGCCATCTTGGAATACTGTTGTCGCCATGTTGTTTTTTCCACAAGCAATGAACAGAAGTGACCATATTTAGAATGTGGAAGACTGACATAGAGACGCAGGGTACGTCTCTGGATTCGTCGTCGGATTCCATGTGAAATCAGATGAAATCCTGAAGGTTCACCAGAAACTCCTTCAGCTCAGACTCCAGCAGATCCTCCAGCAGAGACCGGTCCACCGTAGACAGACCCAGATCCCCCAGAAGAGACCGGTCCACCGTGGACAGACCCAGATCCTCCAGCAGAGACCGGTCCACCGTGGACAGACCCAGATCCTCCAGAAGAGACCGGTCCACCGTGGACAGACCCAGATCCGGCTTCACCTGCAGCCTTGGACCTGCAGTCGGATCTCCGGAGGGAGGGGGAGAGCTCAGCTCCCGGCAGCAGCAGCAGCGTCTCCTCCTCCTCCTCCTTAATAAAATTTATTCTATAAATTAGTGGTTTACCTAAAACCTTATTAGTTAACTTGCTAGCTAGCTAACTCACCACGTGACACATTTTACTTTGTATGTATTTGACAAATTAATAGATTTATTTGACAAATTAATGGATTCTTTTTATGATATGGTAAATAAATACAGCCTGAGCAGATAACCCGCCATATTTACAATTTATTTACCTCATTTCTGGTTAAATCCCATATAAAGTTTCCACCTTGAATATTACCAGAGTATTGCAACTCTACTTTGGAGTGATGTCACAGCTTTAGTAATGATGTCACAGCTTCAGTAATGATGTCAGAGTTGACGAATAATGATCCTGCAGCTGAAGGTTCTGTTAGAACCCGTCTGGTTCTCTGCTCAGTGCTCCCTCTACAACAGGCACTCTGTGGTGGACAGTGATACACAGTATACTACACAGTGATACATATACTACACAGTGATACACGGTATACTACACAGTGATACACGGTATACTACACAGTGATACAGGGTATACTACACAGTGATACATAGTATACTACACAGTGGTGGTACTACATCACTGACAGCTCTGGAGTCACATGACTGTCATTTACACACAATCACATGTGAAGCAGTGCATTGTGGGATTGTGAGCAGACAGTGTACCCGAGGTCTGTTTGTCTCTGGTCTGAGACTCATCTTCTCCTCTCTGATCAGTCGGTGAATCAGCTGATCACATTGTTTCTGATCACCGACATGTGATGACATCTGACTCACCCGATTGGCTCATCGGAGGGGCTCAGGCACAGGTAAAGCTGTTGCCATAGCAACATCAGCATCCCCCAGTGTCCCCCCTCCTACGGTTACATAACAGCTGCAGTCTATAAATACAGCTGTGTGAGGGTGTGTACGAGTGTGTGTGTGTGTGTGTGTGCGCGTGTGTGTGTGTGTGTGAGTGTCTGTGTGTGTGTGTTTGTGTGAGTGTTTCTGAGGCTACTCGATAAATTAACATCAACAATAAAGCAGACGAGATAAGTAATAAATATACAGTGATAGCACTCGCTGATACTCTGTCTTGTAGATACTGTGTATTGTCTCTTCAGACCCGTCTGTCTCATTGACCCATCTGTCTGTCTCTCTGCAGATGGGCGTCCTCCCAGACTGTCAGACTGATCAGCTGATCTGGAGTCAGGTAGGTCACCGCTGCCTTCGTCTGTGTAGAGAGAGAAACCAACCAAATGGTGCACAGTGTTACCTCCGTCCTCAGTATTGTGTCTCTCTTTGACACTACTTCCTGTTTAAAATAAATCAAAACAAACTGATCCTTGTGGGGTACCGAACTCCGAGTCCTCACCTCTAGTTAAAGTAGCAGTTAGTACAGTGGAGTAGTTTTACTCCGCAGTACTTCTAAATTAGTTTTGTCTTCCAGTCAGCTGACGGCTTCAGGTTGACCTAAACTCCGTCCAACCGCTGGCCCCTCTTTCCTCGTTCGGGTGAAAACGACAGCCAATAGAAAATGAGCCTGCTTAAGGAGGAGGAGCCTGGCCGAGAGATGGAAGCCAAGGTGAGACTCCTCATCCATAGTATCATCTCTGATGCCATCACACCACAACAGTTTGAACTCTAAACTTTATTAGATCTTGAACTAGAATTTAAATATAGTTCTGAGAGTTTGAACAAAAGCTTTATTCGGTTCGTAGAGGGCGAAGACGCGGAATCATTTTAGCCATTATAAAACTGTGTGTTGTCATGTGTGCAGACCTGGGCTCAGTCTCTGGTTTACACTCTGGAGGAACTCGAGTGTAAAATCTGCTACAACCGCTACGACACTCGAAGTCGGAAACCCAAACTGCTGGGCTGTCTGCACCGAGTCTGTGCCAAGTGTCTGAAGAAGATGGTCGACATGGGTGAGTCCACTCGCCCGGTAAAGATTACTGACACATGGAGGGTGAAGCAAGTTATTTCCAGCGAGTTGTTTCCCTGTAAAAGAGGCCGGTATATGGTTTTCCTTGACACCAACCACAGCTGTAGACCTGAGACCTGGACTCTAGTCTCTTAAGACTTGACTTGAGACTCGAGACTATCAACTCAGGGGTTGATGGTTTCTCTTGACATCGATCGGAGCTTTAGACTTGGACTCAAGTTTAAAAAGAGGTCACAAAAAGAAGTTTCCCGGTCCTTGAAAGATTTGGAATGACTTGATATTTGCGAATGAAGACTTGTTGCTTGTCCTTAATGACTTTAGACCTGACTTGGACTTTAGAGGACTTGAGTCTTGACTTGGACTTTAGAGGACTTGAGTCTTGACATGACTCCCTTGAGACTTGAATTGACTCGAGACATGAAAGAAAAGTCCAGTGACGTGACTTGGACTTGTCTTTAAGGACTCAGGACTTCAAAGCAAGTTTTGATTTGTTTAAAATCCCAACATCAGATCTCTGACTTGGACTTATCTTTAAGGACTTTAGACAAATCCCATAAATCACCTGTGAAGAGATGATTTACGAGTCAACGTTCCCTTGACATCAACCACAGCTAACCTAAAACTTTCAATATATTTTCAATTCAATTCCATTTAATTTATTTATCCTCGCATCGGAACGGGAGAAACTCCCCAAAAAAACCTTTAACAGGGAGAAAAATAGGAAGAAACCTTAGGGAGAGCAACAGAGGAGGGATCGCTCTGACTTGGACTTGTGTCAGACTTAAAAAAGGAGAGTAAACTGTGTCTTTTTTAGTTTAAGTTATTAGTTATTAATAATTACACAGACTTTTATGAATGAAGCCTTGAAGCTTGGAACTGTTCGGTGCAGCTCTATGGATGTGATTTGTAAAGTGATATTAAAGATAATAATGTCAAATGGAACATGATGCTGCCATATAGTCATACCAAGCACAGACTTTAAATGTTTCAAAACGTAAAATCGATGATTTTAAATATAATATTCACATTCTTTTATAAATGTTCAACTGTGTTGCTTGCAGGAAGGTTAAAGGTTGTATTATTGTGATGTTGTGACGTGACACTTGAACTTAAGGTTCTAGATACAATTTTGGGAGCATTTCTATTGCCTCGTAACGGCTCTCAATATGGCAATGGATGAGTCGGCAGCTAGAAGTTAACAGCGCTAACAGCAGCAACGGTGCTGACGGAGCTATTTTACCTGTATGACATCATACTCATGTGTCATGTGACTCTTCTGATTGATTTTCAGGAGAGTCTTCGCCATCTATCATCTGCTGTCCATTCTGTCGCCACGAGACCTACGTCCCCGACGAGGAGGTGAGACTTAATTAACGAGGAGGTGAGACTTTATTTTATTAACGAGGAGGTGAGACTTTACTTTATTAAGGAGGAGGTGAGACTTTATTTTACTAAGGAGGAGGTGAGACTACTTTATTAAGGAGGAGGTGAGACTTTATTAACAAGGAGGTGAGACTTTATTTTACTAAGGAGGAGGTGAGACTACTTTATTAAGGAGGTGAGACTTTATTAACGAGGAGTTGAGACTTTATTTTACTAAGGAGGAGGTGAGACTACTTTATTAAGGAGGTGAGACTTTATTAACGAGGAGGTGAGACTTTATTTTATTAACAAGGAGGTGAGACTACATTATTAAGGAGGAGGTGAGACTTTATTTTACTAAGGAGGAGGTGAGACTTTATTAACGAGGAATTGAGACTTATTAAGGAGGTGACTCCTCCATTTCGGAGTTGGACAAGCCGTCTTCCTGTCTCTGTCCTCTTGTTAAGGTGTGGTTGATGGAGGACGACCGACACATCCTGGCTGTTCTGTCTTGTCAGGACCGAGCCCGCCGAGGAGGAGGAGGAGGAGGAGGAGGAGGAGGAGGAGGAAGAGGAGGAGGGGGGGGGGAGGTGGTGCTGAGTCCAAACAGTCTAACCGGTAAAATAACAAGTCTCCTTTCTCCTGTTTGATTTCCTAGTTCCAGACTGGAACATAAAACTCCTCCGTCTCACTCTCTCTCTCTGCCGGTCTCACTCTATGTCTCTGTCTGTCTCTCTCTCTCTCCCTCCCTGTGTCTCTCTCTCTCTGCCTGTCTCTCTGTCCCACTTTGTCTCTCTTTGTGTCACACAAACATATATGATGCTTTAGGAATGTATTGTGTTCTATTGTGGAGAATGACTTGTTTTTTGGACTGGATTTGTGTTTATTTTAGTTCTTCATTAACAGCGTTTATTTTCTTTTTCTGAGAGTTTTTGAAGATCCTCTCTCTCTCTCTCTCTCTCTCTCTCTCTCTCTCTCTCTCTCTCTCAGGAGGAGGAGGCGTGGAGTCGTCCCACCGCTCCTCAGACTGTCTGGTCATCACCATCATGGAGCTCCCCGAGGATTCTCCATCCTCGGACTCACTGAGCATGCTCAACGTGGTGGGTCTGTACCGCCCCCCCAGCCTGGACTCGCTGCCCTGCAACCTGCCGGCTCAGAAGTGTCACGCCTGGACGTCCCGCAGCTTCCCCCGCTGCCTGCTGGGGGCGCTCTGCCTGGTCAGTACATTAAAAAAAGTCAAACCAGTACTAGGAAGGAAAGGCCGGACGGGCTGACAGGTGTGTGTGTGTGTGTCTGACGTAGTGTGGTTGTGTGTTTGGACAGGTGTACTTCAGCTCTCTGCCTCTGGGGATTTACCTGCTGATGATTGGTCAGCTGTGGCTGGGCGTGGTCCTGGTGAGTCTGGTTCCCTCCACGCTGCTGCTGCTCGTCCTCTACGGCTTCTGTCAGTGTCTGTGTCACGAGCTGATGGAGGCGCTCGCCGCGCGCACGCACGCTCTGCCATGACATCGACAATACTAACAACACGTCACCTGCCGCCATTACAGCCAACAACAGGCTGCTGTGACAACGACAACAACATCAACACATCACACCATGAGAACTAACAACACGGCCGACATGACAACGGTGAGAACCACCGGAACAAAGAGTAAACAAAAACAAAACAACAGTCAGAACAACAACAGTGCCACCAGAACCAGCGACAAAACAAGTCACAACATGAGATATCACACCAGAACCAGTGGCCTGTACGATCCAAACCCAGGACATCTTTTGGTTATCTGGCTGAACTACCGCGACCCCGCTAAGCGGTCAGACGACGGTGGTTTCAACTCGGTAAATCAACTCCTGGGTTTCTCCGTCTGGTGGTGAGCACGTTCACACAAAATAATAGTTCCAGGATATGATCAAATCTAAACATGCCATCAGCAGAGCGGCAGATTTTACAATCGAAAGGAAACTAAAGAGGATATTCAGGCTAAAAGCGACACAGATGTAGCTGCTAAATGCAGGAAGAACAGCCGGTAAAACAATAAATCACTAAAACTAATTTAACAGAATTATAATATCAGTCTACATCTGACTATAATTACATTTATGAATTCCATTAAATCAATGTGTTGCTTGGATGTATTCTTACAGAATAGAATAGAATAGATGATATACTTTATTGGTGTGTATGTCAATTTAAACCTTATTTTTGTGTTATCAACCCCGGAGGTGTGAAACAGACTTGGCAGGAAAATTAAAATAAAATATAAAATCACAATTCAAAGAGCTTTGACAATCTCATGACACGAGCACCAAGCTATATTAGACACGTCCGCAATCTCAAACATAACCTGCTTCAGAGCAGAGCAACAATCGAACAACACAACAACCAAAATGACAACAACGGAACATCACCAGAACAACAACGGAACATTACCGGAACAAAGGAACAACACCAGAACCAAAATAACAACAAATCCTTACCAGAACCAGAGTAACAACAGAGCAATATCAGAGCAACAACGGAACATCACCAAAACCAGAATTACAACAAAACAACACCAGAAACACAACAACACTAGAACAACAGAATCACTCATCTATAGACTCACCCATCAGACATTGACACACCTGTCCACTCTGACCCCGCCCCCCTCTGAAAACCAGCATTACCCCCCTCCTTGTGGCTACAGCCAATTTAGACTCGGACCAGGTGATGACATCATCACAGAGAAGAGGCGGAGTTTATCTCTCTCACTCACTCTGATGTTTTACTGTGAAGGTTGTTCTCTTTGTCGCCTCCTGCTGGACAAACTGAGAACAAGCTGTTTTATTTTATATTGGGAAACAACAGAGGGATCCAAACTGTCAGCTGATCAGAGGAGACTTCTGCCTGTGAACATTAAAGCTGTTGTAGACTGAAACCACCGTACTGTGCAGACTGACAGAGACTTTAAACAACACAAACTAACCATGTTGAAAACAACAAGTTACTGTTTAATATGTGTGAATCTGTAACTGACATTCATTAAATACGCTTGTTTTCTATTTTCTTAAGACTCCAGTACAGAGACAGGTCCAGGACTGTTAGCCTTGCTTAGCACAAAGCCTGGAAATAGATGGCAAACTGTTAGCTTAGCATCATCAAAGTCCTGGCTTCCTGTCGAACTGTATTCCCACAATGTCTCCAAAATATAAAGAAAAGGAAAATCTCCCATTATTCTAACTCCCAAGTGTTCACATCCAAGATGCCTTATTAAATATCATAATACAAATTAAGTCTAAATTAGCTTCTTTGTTGTGTATTTGTAGCAGTTTGTTTAAATACAAACAAGTGTATAAATCCTTTTCAATGAACCGAGTGTATGAATTTATTCAGATCATGTAACTGGAACTTTTCTGAATGTTTACACATTCACATGTATGTGTTTGTGTATGTTACATAAACACAATCATGTGTCTACAGAAAACAACACTGTTGGTGGATGTTTTTCACGACATGTCTTCTTCTGCTAATGTTAAATAATAATAAACAGCCACCACATGTTAATAAGATTTCACAACCTGCAGTCGCAGTGCTGCAGAAACACCAGTGTCGTACAATATGTAAATCATTTATTTTTTGATTAAACTAAGCTAACAGTTTCCACCTGCTTCCAGTATTTGTGCTAAGCTAACAGTTTTCCCCTGCTAGCAGCCCTTGTGCTAAGCTAAAAGTTTTCCCCTGCTAGCAGCCTTTGTGCTAAGCTAAAAGTTTTCCCCTGCTTGCAGCATTTGTGCTAAGCTAACAGTTTTCCCCTGCTAGCGGCCTTTGTGCTAAGCTAACAGTTTCCATCAGAGACTACAGAGAACAAGATGAATTAATGAGCTGTTGGACTGTTCCTTTAAGTTCTCTGTCTTTTTAAAGTGCCATTGTTTGATTTGATGTTTGATTAATGATCATGTGATGATGATGATGATGATGATGATGATGATGAGGACACTGTTGGTCAGCTAGCCTGCAACAGCTGTTGTGTCACTTCCTGTCTTTGTAGTGGGTGGAGCATGTGCAGTGTGTGCTCCATTTAAACATCGAATAAACTACAGACACTGAAATATGACTCATCGGAGATTTTTTTTACTTTGACTACTGCAGATATTACTACCGTTTACTGATTAGTATAACTGTTGGTAAAGTTACTCTTACTACTGTCAGTACAGTTACTATAGTTAATGTTACTGTAGCTACTGTTAACAGCTCTATAACAACATTAATGATCAACCTGACACTCTCTGTGGACAGAAGCCTCCATGAAACTATCATGAGATATGAATTCCCCCTTCACTCTCCCATACTCCATGGCTCACTCACAGTCCAACACCTAGCTGGCTAGCTAGAGCTGCCAAATCTACCTTAGACGATAAGAAGTGGACGTAGTCATCGGGACGTCACGGTTTGTGGACTGTTTTGAAGCCTTGAGTTTGGTGTTTTCGGCGTTGCCATCTTGGATTATAGCTGTCGCCATGTTGTTTTCTTCGCAACCACTGAACGGAAGTTACCATATTTGGAATGCGGAGGAGTGACGGCTTATATGTCTCTGGTACTGGCAGAGACCTGTCAATCACTGTGTAGCCCTGCCCTAAAGCATCCCCTGCTTTATTGTATTGAAGAAGACTTGAAACTAGAAATTGAGACCATAAACTCATGTTTACAATGTTTACTGAGGTAATAAATCAAGAGAGAAGTAGAGTCATTTTCTCATAGACTTCTATACAACCAGAGGAGTCGCCCCCTGGTGGACATTAGAGAGAATGCAAGTTTTAAAACACTTCCACATCCGCTTCACTCGCCAGAACCAGAGGTTGCCGTCTGACATCTACTAGCATGAAAAGAAAAAGGAAGTGGTAGAGTAGTAAAGCCCAGGCACAGACTCAGTTTGTCTTTAAAGTTCATCTGGCAACACCTGTGATGAGTATGAATCTAAAGATTAAATAATTGTTTTAGTAACAACCATGAATGCTAACAAACATCTTTACCGTGACGACAGCAACATTAAAGGGATGGAAAAGAATATAGAACAGCACCTGGGTCCTTTTGTCTATAAATAACCCTGACATGACCCGGTCTACCTGGACAGGTGAATCCCTGACGTTGAGGTTTGCCTGCAAGACAGAGCTGTGGGTAAATTAAAGAGGCTCCTGGGAGGACCTCAGCTGCCATTAATTAAAAAACACTGACGTCTCCTGAGAGGAGAAGAAGAATGTTTATAGAAACCTGCCTGACATCGCACAGTCCTCCTCTACAGAAGAAGGTTGATGGAGTCGTGATCAGGTAGGAGAACAATCTAAAACATCCTCTCTTATGTCCCGATTACGACCTTTTCTCTGATTTTAAACATTATAAATATATAGATTATATAAAGTATTAATATATTGTTTATATTGCAGATTTAAATCATTGCTATCAGCTTCCTTTAATATGTAATCTTTAACATTCTATGTTTCAATAAGTCACTGATGATAAAGAGTTTAATAGTGGTTACTTGTTGTATTAGTGGATAACAAATCAGATGCACTGATGCTTTATTAGTAAGATAAATTTAATAAGAGTAACTTTGATTTACTAATGAAGGTCCTCTTAATAAATACATTTCTATTTGTTACATTTTAAAAAGAGGAGCTTAACACCCAGTTTGAGATTGAAGCTCTGACACAAAGAAAGATGTTTCACAGAGGCTTTGTGTAAAACAAATAATGGATTTTCTCTATAAAACGTCAAATAACTTCTGCTGTAATAAACACTAATGGAACAAGGATCAAGTAAATTACATGTATGGTCACTTTATCATGCTAAAAAGGTGAGATCTTGACCGCAATGCGTTTCGTCAAGTAGTTCATACTGAAAGAATGTGATGCATTATTGATAAAAGTATTAAAAACAACAATTTGGGAATACCGATACGTTTATTTTTTTTAAATGATCCAAGTAAAATGTATTCCATCCACACAACTATTTGTAATTACAGCTGTCTGCCTGTTAAATGATAACACTGAAGGTACTCCTTCGTTTGTATCTTAAAGTGAAGGTATAAACTCTAATTGACCATTTGCTAAGCCCCGCCCCCCACTGCTAAGAGCTACGTTATCATGGAGCCCACACTGTCACTAACTGCACTCCCTAAATAAATATCACAATTTTTTTTAAAGTGATTTCAGAGAGAAATAAACAGAAAAGTCTATATCGTGGTGTCAATCCGATTCAGCAGCAAAAACAGGTTAAAGATAAAGATAGAACCTCTCCGAGTAACTATAACAAAGTGATTATGATGAAGGTTCAATTGCCTGTTAAATACCTGAATACTAAAATCTCACTTTAACATTAACAACATCATACTTTTTTTCGACTGAAAAATATATAATTCATGATTGATTAATCTCTAAAATATTTCACTGTGATATCCTCTTTACAAGACAATACATTTCATAATTTCAATGGATTTTCTTTTAATATGATGTTTCAAAATGTCAGCTCTCCTTGTGATGACACATCGTTAAAGCCGCCCTCTACAGGACAACCGCAGTAACTACACAAACAGGGACATTGACATTAAACATTCTCAGGTATTTTTTATTTTTTTTTAAATCAACCCATCTTGGCAAAAGAAAATCAATAATAAATACCCTTAGACAACGATAAGAGAACCATACACCTGCCCTGCTCCCCCGGCAGGAAGGTGATGACATCATGAGCCGGTGGCGTCGTTCGGTAGACGAGTTGGCGGTGCGGCGGCGGCAGCAGGGCGAGTGTGAACGCGCTCTCGAGGCCCTCGGTCGGGTCACCTCGTGTTTCCAGCAGCTGGCGGCGTCACTCGGCAGCTCGGCGGACGGCAGCTTCCTGCGAGACGAGATGGACGACACAAGAGCACTCGCACACCGTATCTGCACCGGTACGGAAAATCGCTTAGACCAAACACCTGTTCGTACACCTGTCTGTATCCCACTTGACTGTCTGTCTGTCTGTCTGTCTGTCTATCCGCAGGTCTGTCCCGCCGTCTCATGCATCTGCAGTCAGACTGTGACTGGGCCCCCTCAGGTGTGGAGGACAGACAGGCCTCAGAGCGTCTGTGGGTTCTCTTCCTGTCGGCTGTAGAGAATTTCCTGTTCGACCTCTGTAAGGCCTGCGATCTGATTGGACAGTTTCCTCTGACCCAGCGCAACAGCAGGCGCTCGTTAGTCAATACAGGTCAGTTGATGGCCTTCATTTCCTGTCTGTGGAACCTTCCTTCCTTGTCTCTTTTCTTTCCTTCCTTCCCACTGAATTGCTGAGTGTTTGAACCCTGGAACTAACTTAAAGATCTGGACTACCTTAAAGATCCTTACAACCTGCCAATGACACCTGTGTGTTCCTCAAGGATTCCTGGAGCGTCTTAAGTAATTCCTAGATCCTTCCTAACTCTTCAAAATACACCTGAAGCCTCCTTTGAACTTCCTTAATGAATACCACGCCACTTTCAAGAACCCTTAGAATATGGAATAGCTTTAAGACCCTCTATAAGAACCCCAATAATCTCATCAAGAACTCTCACAGCCTCTTCAAGGTTCCCTGACACTTCCTCACTGACATCTATATCTTTGAAGATTCCTGGAACACTTTCATTGATTCTTGGTACTTTTCCTTGCGGATTCATATTCCTCATGGACCCAAAAAACGTTTGCCAAAAATCATGGATATCCTTCCTAAAGTACTTAAATATTTTCAAAGACCAATAGGTATTCTTCAAGACTATATTTGACCACTGGAATTTTCTCAAGGGGGACAGCTGACACAACGTTAAGAAAATCTCTCCTTCAATGATCCCTTAAACCTCTTGGAGGACCAATAAGCATTCTTTAAGGACCCACAGAACCGTCTCTGGGATATTACTTGTTCAAAATACCACAGAACCACGTTAAAGGTTTCTGGTACATTTTCAAAAGATCTGTCAAACCTTAGAAGAATATAACACATTTAGGACTCATCCAACCGCCTCATGGACCTTCAATGGTTCTGTTACCTAAAAGTTCCTAAAGAATAACCGGAACTCCCTCGATGCGTCCTACATTCAAGGACACCTACAATTTCCATGAGGAGCACTGGAATTTCTTTAAACTTTAGATATCTAAAATGTTCAAATGACCCCCTGAACCTCTCGTAAGGTAATTTTTTTTTAGAAATCCTCAAAAGGATTGAACCTACCCTGGAATCTAGTCAACTTTCTAAAGGATATCTAAAAACCTCTAGAGCCTTATAGATCACCTGAATAATGGCAGTAACATTGTCAATAAGTGCAGCAAATCCTTTAAGGACCACTCCTTCAACCTTATTGAAGACGATTGGAACTTCTTAAGGAGCTATTAAATACCTCCTCAAAGTAACTGGAACATCCTCAAGGATATCCCTCAATCAGTCCATGTACCTCCTTGTGGGCTATTTGGCATTCTTCATGGTCTCAAAGAGCCTCCTCAGTGATACCTCCTTGAAAAGTTTCTGTTACATCCGCAATAATCCTCCAATATTTGAAGGTTTAGCCTCTTTTAGGATTCTAACATTCTCAAAGATCCCTACAACCTCCTTTAGAACCACTGAAACCTCTTAAGGAGCCGAAGACACTCCTTAAGGATCTCTGAAAAGAAATACTGGATCAGTACAGTCCGATCTGATTTTCTTGTATGTATTCTTGTCACAGCTCTGTCACTTCTGTCCACCTTTCACTCACCTAATTAGTTCATTCAGTGCACCTGCCAGTCACACTCACCTCATCAGCTCATCATTCTCACCTGCTCACTCTGCCTCTTCACTATTTAAACCCCTGCCTCAGACACACTCACTGCCAGATCGTTCTTTGCATTCATGCTCAACTTTCCCGCATTCACCCATGGACTGATTCCCTGTTGCCGACCCTGCCTGTCCCGAACTACCTCGCCTCGCCTTGCCTCTGTCCTGGTAACTTACTCAGCCCTTCTGTCCTTGACCACGAGAAACCTGTCGGATTCTTCCAGAGAATCTTCTGCCTGTCGTGTGTTACAAATAAAGAACTCAAATCATACCAGTCCTGGTGTTGTCGTACTGCTCCTGGGTCCTAACTACACCCGTTACAATTCTACTAACATTGCACGTCTCCACTGTTTGTGTCTTCACTCTCTCTCCAGGATGTATTGATGGCGTGGTGGGCCTGGCAGCTCGAGTGGCTTTAATCCAGGTGCCATGGCTCACCTTGGAGGAGCAGCCGAACCCTGATCTGACCTCTCACATCGCAGCACTGGAGGCAATGCTGAGTGAGATGCAGATGAGGGTGAGGCAGATGCAGAGAGAGGGAAACTGTTCAGAACAGATTGAACATGACAAGATTTGACCTGCAGACCAGACACTGGTCTGAAGGAGTGTCTTGTACTTTGGGGGAGTCTCTTGTACCTGGTAGAGTCTCTTGTACATTGAGTCGTGTCTTGCCGTGTTCTGCAGGTTCCTGTTGCATTCTGGTCGGTAGAGGCGACCCAGCCAGCATGGGCCGAAGCTTGCGGTGACCTGGAACAACCGGATGATACCCTGGAGGACCTGATGGAGGTTGAAGTCGTCTCTAACAACAAGATGATCTGCTGCCAGCCACCATGCTGTGGACTGGGCTGTGTCGGGTAGAGGAAGCGAGGCCCCAACTGACATCACCTGGATTAATCATACCTGACAACATGACAGGATCCTCATATCTGTGTATGAATCATTCACGTTATACAAATAAACGTCATTGTTCATTATTTTACTACTAACACTGTTGGAGTACAAATGTTTCTAGAGATTTTTAGAATCCATAAGAAGAGAAGTCAAAATATTTTTTGAGTTAAATGTAACAAATATGAGAATAAACTCCTGGTCCCCGCATGGGACAAACTGGACATGGATATGATCAGAACATCTTTATGGACTGACCTCATCCTCTTCTTTAAGGAGGGATGGCCCTGAACTGCCTCACTCAGGTCCGACAGCAGAGTCGGGAGAACCGGCACAAAGCAGCTCAGGGGGAGGAAGATAAAGTGGAGATGTTGAACAATGAAACTAGTTATTGATATATATCTGTGTGTTGCTATGTGTATATCATATGTTTTTGTGTACTGGCTGTGAACAAAGGTCCCTCTGGGACAAATAAATCGACATCTGTAGTTTTGAGTCCAGATTTTCACTACGATGTCATCACCAGAGAGAGAGACCAGTCATGTGATGTCACTTCTATAAAGCTATGTATTTGATGTGAACTCGCCATCAGTCATGAGTTCCTGCTGCAGCCTGCAGACACACAAACGTTACTGTTACAGTGTTGAAACGATACATCTTTATACCGCAATGTATTTATATTTATTGACTTTGTCTCATGAACAGATGAACTAGTTTTACAGATTTGTATACACACACAAGATAAGAAACCTGTAAAGATTTTTATCTGCTCGTGATGACAGTACATGACTGGACACTAAATTAAGGAGTGTTCAGACAGTTGGGGTCATTGAGGGAAGGCTTTGAATCAGTCTTCCCCCTGAATCACCTGCAGTATTTCTATCCAGAGGAGGTAGGCACATTTCATCTCAGTCCATCATCGCAACTGACGATATGATTTAGTCAAAAACATTTACAGCTACATCAACTCTTGAACAATCACGCACAATTCAATAGAACTATTAGTTAGTCCACAAGTTCCTTCATTGTCTCTCTTCTCCTGCTGTAGCTTGACCAGTTGCTGTGCAGCAGTAAAAAGACGTGAGACGTCAAGACGTTGATGGAGGGCTGTCGATCGGGCCTCGGCTACACACATGACAGGTGAGACCACGCTCTTTATTTATAATGGAGCACCATTAGATACGGGTGCAGACTCTCTACATAACGTCTGTCTAAGTAACTTTTGTTTTGAGACAAATGCTTGACGTGTATTTCCTCCCGTGTTTTTGCAGCCGTGCCGTACGGTTCCTGTTCGAGGTGCAGAGCAGCTTTAAGGCCGAGCAGCAGAGACTCTTTCTGCAGTTTGTCACAGGAAGCCCCAGACTGCCTGTTGGTGGTGAGTCACTTCAGAAACACAAACACTTGACATTAAACCTTTTCAGCCTTTTGACAAGTAGTTGAGGGGTTCAAATCTACAGGGATTTGGACAATTAGACACAAAAAAAGTTCTCAGCGTTATCCTTTTACTTTATTTTCATATAAAGAGTTTATTTGCATGAAAACACCTAGCCAAAACTACATTTTATAAGATTACAGTTGAACGCATCATGATATCGCTGTACTTTGCCTTCGACCAATACAAGTTCTTACTGTTGGGATCCTGAACGTACCATAATGTAACTTAATGCAACTTCTGTTAATGTTAGCGCCGTTATAAGCAGGACTGTGTTAAAGAGGGACTCTGTCACTGTGATTACTTTGAGTAGCAAAGAATGACAATGACTGACGATACAATAGGCCTACATGTCTGATTAAGTTCATTGTTAGCTCCGTTATTTAGCCAAGAAGGACTGTGCTTCCAACTGGAAGCTAACGGCTAACGTTACCTAGCTCTCCTCATGTCTCTACTGTAACTTTGCCCGTTATCTGGCTCTTGTGTCTCAGGTTTCCGGAGCCTGAAACCCCGTCTGACCATCCTGAAGAAATTAATCGATTCGACACACGATCCTGGCGAGTTCTTTCCAACGGTCACGACCTGTTTTAATAACTTGTCGCTGCCCGAATATTCTAGCATACAAAAATTGAAGGAGAAACTTTTGATTGCGGTCCGTGAGGGCCAGTAGTCTCCAGATTAAAATGCCTTCTACAGTGACTGGTGAAATCACGACTTCCTTCTTAGTTTTTTGTAACCACATACATCAAGGCTACATGTACGGCCTTCTTGTTAGAGAAAGCAGCTTGCAGAAAAATGAAGACTTTAAATATATATATTTGCTGCCCCCGGTCTCTCCAAAAAACATCAAAAAATAAAAAGAAGAAAAGTGCTCCATGACTCACAGAACTTAAAATATAAAACAGAGAGAGAGAGTAAAACTTATATCAGTAGTTAAAACAAAAAAAGATGAAACCATCTGGGTGACATTTTAAATTGCATTGCTATGTGATATTTAAAAAAAGGGATGTCTCCTCTCCAGAGTGGGGGACAGACTGGAAATGTACTGTTAGCTTAAACCCCCTGGTCTCTTTTGTAAACATGTTAATCCACTGATCAGCCACAAACATGACAGAATCTTCATTCTAAGAAACTCACTGAAGTGAGAATCCATGACACAGTATCAGAGGGGCTTTCTTCAACAGGATTACCTGTTTGAATGAAGGATTAATAGAAACATATAGTGGATGTATTTAATGAAACCAAGCAAAGAGCTTCAATCGTGTAATCCTATAAAACACTCTCACCTCTGAGTTGTATTGACTCTGAAGTACAGAAACAAACATCCAGTCATTTATTGGCTCAATGTTACAGAACGTTAACACTTTCAGCGCTGTGCTGTTTGCTGACAAAGACACTCTGATGATGTAATGTCAACAAATGACATGTGGAGTATCGATAGGCACACATATGAGTAAGTACTAAGCAGTACACTCCAAAACATGAAAAACTTTTTTTATCAATAAACAGTCAGTGTAGCGTTAACATAGCACCTTTATGTTTCTTTTATTTTTAAAAGCCACCCCCACCAGACCTCCCAGGAGTCTGCTATGGCTCTGTCAACTTTTGACTCTGTGGCACTGGGGTCGGACCATATGACAGCCTCTATAAAATTAGGAGAATAGCATTATTGAATATAGTAAATCATGAAATGAGAGACTTTGACTGTACAACCATTCATTAAATGTATTTTGCATATTAGAACATATATTACCTTTAACCACAGAGTACAGTTCAGTTTCCCTGAAGGGACTCTTGTTCCTCTGACCACCTCCTTTCATGTTGAAAGTGGCCATTAATCTGTTTGTGAAAAGTCTGTGAATAAGAAAACGCAAAGTGTCACTTCGGCAGTTTCAACTCCCAGTAATGCTCACCTGTTTAGAACGGCTAAAATAAAACTTTCAAAATACAATTTCATCCTTAAAATATATATTTCCCCCCCCCCGTCTTAAAACTAAAATATGACTAAGCACCAGTTAGTTATCTGAATAAACAGTGTTCACATTAATATAATAAATCCCACTTCAGTAGTTCTTAGTCGGTTTGGTGCTTTATACATCAGACTTTGGCTCCCTAACAGCAGGGATGCCGGCTGGTGAAGCAGTGAATCATGGGAAGACATTCATGTTGAGGTTTGTTTAGCTGTAAATTAGAAAAGCAAATTAATATTTTAATTAGATCACATGGAGACGAGATTGTTGCCAATCTCAAATAAAGGTCTACTTGTTGTATTTATGTAGTTTATTTGATAGAGAGGACTGTTACTCATAGAGAAATGTATTGCAGCATTAATAGCTTCTGCTAATTGGTTCCTAATTTTCCTGGTTAGCAAAGCAGTTATCGTTTTTTCAGCAGTGGCCTCGAAAGTCCCACAGAGTTGAATTCCAAAAATTAAAGAAACTAAACTTGTTTCATCTGATGCATAAACATCAAGCTCATTCTCACAATCAGCTTTAATCGTTTCAAAACGATAAAAATATCAAATATTACACCTCTGGCTAGAAGCTGACTACCAGTTTGGAAAAGTTTAGGCTCATCTGGAAAACTAATTAGCTGTAAAGTTAATATTTGTGGTGAAACAGCAGCTGGTGTAGAAACACACATTTTTTAATTATCGTATATTTGTGATCAATGTCTTTTCTACATTTTAAAAAAAGAGAAGCTTTTATACGATGTAAGAATGAAGTGTTTCAGTGAAATTAACGTAAGATGTTGATACAGATACGCAGCTGATATCTGAAGGTTTACCAACAGCTTCTGCTCCAATAAAGCCTCAGTCAGTGTGTTGAATTAGGAACTTTATTGACACAGCAAGGTGGACAAACATAAAAATATTTTACAAACACAGAAGGCAAATAGACAGAAGAAGAATAAAACGTGGAGCTGCTTCAATTCTGGAAGGTCGAATGTAGATGAGTTTTAAAGGCTGAAAGAGACAAAACAGCCGTTACAAATACATCTCCCATCAGCCCCTGCTTCCCATCTGGTCTCCCCGCAGATCTGTTGTACAGTGAAACAGCTGCAGTTCAGTTGAATCCGCCGATAACCCTCAATGACAGACCTGATTACGGAAGCTCAAATATTTGACCTAACAACTTTTGGGACTTATTGGGCTCGTTTACGATGAGCCAGGCAGACGCAGACCAACGCAGTTGCAATCACCGTCTGGCCGAGTGCATCGTATGGTGGTCAGTCATTTTGTCCGACTCACTCTGGAGGCTCGACGGAGTGAAACGTCACGGGACAAAAGACGCCCGCAGTCATGAGCAGTTTCACTCCTCGAGCTGAAACGCTCGAAAGGAAGTGACTTGTCAGTATATCGAGCCTAGCGCTCATTGGTTTTTTTTTTTTTGGTTGTTTTTTTTTTTAGCAAAGGGGCCGTTGATTAACCTCAAAGAAATAATATCCACCAATGTACACAAGTTTATGGAAAAAAGTATTTTTGAGCCCCGTGTCATCACAGGATGGACCAGGAAGTTGTAATTAAATTACAGTGAACGCGGCAGCATTTAGACGTGATGTCAGTGAACGCGGCAGCATTTAGACGTGATGTCAGCAGCCTCTCACCTTCTTGGTCATCCCAGAGTTCAGCAGCAGTTGTGTTCAACGGACTCTCATTGTTTGGTTCTGAAACAAACATCAATGTGTTGTTTACACAAATGTGTACATGTCAACAAGGCTTGATAGTAATGGCTGCCATTGGAAACTACTTTTTAACATAAATACAAAAACAATACGGAAGGCAATAGCAAAATATAGCAAACATGAGTCCAAAATTAATACAATGTTGGTGTTTCCTGCATTAGTGATAACAACGTTACCTCCCAGCAGGCTCTGGATGGACAGCAGGATGGAGCGGACGTCGTACAGCGCCGACCACTTGTCCTTCAGGATGTCCAGACAGATGAAACCTTGTTCGTCCACGTTGGGATGAAAACAGGAAGTGACGAACTTCACGCGTGGAGCCTGATACGGATAACCGGCAGGAAACTCCAGAGACAACCGGTACCTGAGACCCTCGTACACCTGAGAAACATAAAAGGTAAACTTTGTTTTTACAGAGGTAAAAAAGTGTTACCTCTCACTACAGCTGGATTCTCTCAACGTCATACTCTCAGAACTGGAGAGTAAAGAACACTGATGGCATTTCTAATTTTCTTCTCTTTTCCCGACTGTCTCTAAAAGTTTGATCGAGAGATCAGGCAGTGTTTACAGTGCCGCTCTGACGTCACATGATCATCATCATTGAATATCAACCAATCACTGCTTTCCGTCTGTGCGTGCGTGCGTACCGTCCCCTGAGCTCCGTTGATGGTCCCGATCCATTTGAAGAGATTATCTGATTCTGGAAACGCTGAGATTCCCTTATCACCTGACATCTGCATCGACAACACACACAGAGAGAGACGTCACATGATGTCATCACCGCATCACCAGAGAAAGAGACCAGTCATGTGATGTCACTTATGTAAAGCTATATATGTATTTGATGTGAACTCACCATCAGAGTCATGAGTTCCTGCTGCAGCCTGCAGACACACAAACAACATTACTGTTATAGTGTTGAAACGATACATCTTTATACCTCAATGCATTTATATTTATTGACTTTGTCTCATGAACAGATAAACTAGTTTTACAGATTTGAATACACACAAGTTAACAAACCTGTAAAGCTTTTTATCTGCTCGTGACGAGACAGTACATGAGACACATCAGCAAACATTACTGTTGGTTAAACACTTGAGTGAGATCAGTCAAGAGGCCGTAACACAGTCGTTGTAGTCGGTACAGCGAGTTACAGCAGAGACAGTCTTGTTTGTGTCTTCTCTCACCGTTTGGACACCGAGCTTCTGGCCGAGCTGCCGGTGCTCTCACTGCCCTTCAGAGCAGCCGTGGACGAGGCTGCTGCCGCTGCGGGGTCCATGTTCTGGGAGGCCATGAGTGCAAGATGGTGCGTTCACTGCTGGATGAGACAAGACAGGCTGTCAGACAGGCGGTCCGACAGACAGACAGGCAGGCGGTCCGACAGAGAGACAGGCAGGCGGTCCGACAGAGAGACAGGCAGGCGGTCCGACAGAGAGACAGGCAGGCGGTCCGACAGAGAGACAGGCAGGCGGTCCGACAGAGAGACAGGCAGGCGGTCCGACAGAGAGACAGGCAGGCGGTCCGTCAGAGAGACAGGCAGGC
>NW_022280031.1:18484222-18511998 GCF_004355925.1 Anarrhichthys ocellatus
CAGGCAGGCGGTCAGTCAGAGAGACAGGCAGGCAGGCGGTCAGTCAGAGAGACAGGCAGGCAGGCGGTCAGTCAGAGAGACAGGCAGGCAGGCGGTCAGAGAGACAGGCAGGCAGGCGGTCAGAGAGACAGGCAGGCAGGCGGTCAGAGAGACAGGCAGGCAGGCGGTCAGAGAGACAGGCAGGCGGTCAGAGAGACAGGCAGTACAACAAAGACGCTGACACACAGCGGACAATCGCTCCCTTTAAATGACCGTTAGCCAACAGCAGCCATCGTTACGTGTTAGCCAACTACCCGGATGTAACAGCACTAAACACAATGTCGGTTTAACTGTAACATACACAGCCCGGTGTTAACGGGGATAAAACGGTCGGTAATCCCGTCACCGTTGGTGAGCTATCACTAACGTGTTTATGCTCCGGTTCTGTGTTAGCTCGATGCTAACGACAGTTAGCGTTAGCTCATCGGCCTAACTGGAGGTTAGCTTCGCTGTTAGCATGTTTCTCATTTAACTTAAAGCACAACGAGACAAACCGCTGCTGGACCTCAACAGGTACACACATAACAAACACACTCACGTGTGTAAACCAGGTGAGAACTCCACCTGTAAGACTCACCGTGTGTCGGTCTGTTAGCGGCTGGAGCTGCTGATTCAAACTGAAACTCGCTCCCGCCCCCCTCGTTTAAACCGGCGCTTCCTCACAGTCGGAGCCAATCGGCGCCCGACATTCATAAACAAACTGCCTCCTGCCAACCAATGAGAAGAGCGCAGACGGAGGGAGCAGCGATGTGATTGGTCGAGAGAAACGTCCGGAAATACGTTTAACGAACACGTCACAGATTTGAGACGAACGATCCAAAAACAAACTTTTAGTGTTTATTTTGTTTATGATATAATCTATATCTATAATATATATGTATACTATAATATATATATACATTATATTACATGTATCTAGCTGATACTTTCATCAAAAGTCACTTACAATAAAGTTTATAATAATAACAACAACAACAACAACAACAACAACAACAATATTAATAATAATAATAACGATGACAATAATAATTATACAAGAATAAAGTATCATGTATTAAACCGCAACGGCATGCAGTTTGTAGTCTCATATTGTTACATAAGAAAAGCGCACAAAAATAAAAACTATATTAACCTATATGATGGAGGATGGATTTCATGCTCACCATGATCAATACTTATTTTCTATTTTAGTTTCCATCGGGCACTTGTGTTAGAAAAACTTCTTATACACTTTATTTTTTACTCTTGTACTTAATTTTGCTGTTGTATTTTACTTTTTCTATTTTAGTTGATTTTTTACTTTTTTGATATTCTTTTGTCTTAATATTTAATGAAACTCTGGAACAAGAATTTCTTTCGAGATTAATAAAGTTTTATTTTATTTTAATTTATTTTATTTAGGTGGTGGGGCAGGTCCTGTACCTCTTGCCAGATGGCATCCTGGTGAACAGATTGTGGTGGGTATTGTCTTTTAATACTATTTGGGCTCTTATTAACAATAATATTAATATGCTGACCTGCCTCAAGTGCTGCATCAGAGACGAGAAAGAATACTGGACTAAAACTACAATCCAGGTGTGTTTTGAACACATAGGTAGGTCGATCTAATGCAAGAAGAAGCAATATATCAGTTTAGTTATCGTATTAGAGAGGGTATCCTTAGTCCACACTCCAGATTAGATGGTGGCGGTAATGCACCCGAAAGCTGTTTGCCAACCGCCATAAAAAGTAAAAGAAGAAGAAGCCGGAAGTTGTCTTATTTTGAAGAAAGCAAGTTTCCGGATGTTCTCGGTAGGTTGCTAGCGCTCAGATTTAGAAGATGAACGCGCCTCCCGCCTTCGAGTCGTTCCTCCTGTTCGAAGGAGAGAAGAAGATCAGCATCAGCAAGGACACCAAAGTGCCGAACGCCTGTTTGTTCACTTTGAACAAAGAGGACCACACGCTAGGAAACATCATCCGAGCGTAAGAGGCTAGCTGTAGGCTAATGCTAACAGGCTAACAACACTAGCTGAGGCTATTTGATAATAACTCATTAAATGTCTCTCTGTCTGTAGAAATCTGTATTAAGAGTAGAATATTAGCAGGTACCATCACTGTGTATTTAAAGTATTTAGTAGTATATTTTATTAGGGTACACTAAGCTAGAGAGGTGTTTTCTGTTATTTAGTGCAGCCATGTTGATATAAACATGATGGACAGAATAATAGAAATATCGTTGTGATTGTACAGCTGAATATACAAAAACACTAGAACCTTTAAGATGTATCACAGGACCACTGGATCAGATTGGGGTTTCCTATTAAAACAGTGCTAACAGAATGCTAACGGGTATAACATGGCTTCTGATGCAGGCTGCATGCTCAATGCAGCAGCTTTTATTGTGAAAGGATCAGTCTGAGACGTCAAAGGACTAATTCACCGATATCAGGCCGATATTGACTCAAAAAGATGGATCGGTGTCAATGAAGCCCATTTATTCAAATTCAATTCTATGTTTATAACGCTACTTATACATATAGCTTATTAATTAAACACACAAATTTGCCAACAACCAAAGTCCACATTTGTTTTTCAAAACAGCTGCCTTTTAACCTTCATGAGAAACACTTCAGGTCCTGACTGTGTGTGTGTGTGTGTGTGTGTGTGTGTGTGTGTCAGTCAGCTGTTAAAGGATCCACAGGTTCTGTTTGCTGGTTATAAAGTTCCTCATCCTCTGGAACACAAGATCGTCATCAGAGTGCAGACCACACCTGACTACAGTCCACAGGTAACACACACACCTCTGATGACAGTCCACAGGTAACACACACACACATGACTACAGTCCACAGGTAACACACACACATGACTACAGTCCACAGGTAACACACACCTGACTACAGTCCACAGGTAACACACACACACACACCTGACTACAGTCCACAGGTAACACACACACCTGAGATGAGTCATCGGAGTGTCCAGCAGCTCATCATGTCTTTTATTTTGACAGGAAGCGTTTACAAACGCCATCACAGATCTCATCAGCGAGCTCTCTCTGCTGGAGGAACGCTTCAGAGTCTCCATCAAGGACAAACAGGAAGGGATCGAGTGATGCCCCGCCCCCTGATTATGATGTCACTTCCTTGTTTGATTATTGGTTTATTTTTGTAAATAAAATGATGTGATGTCACAACCTGCAGGGTTTGTTTTTATTATGTTTTTTAATTAAAAAAAAAAAACAGCATTAACAATAACAACTTTTGATCACTGTGTGTGTGTGTGGAGGGTCGTGTGGGGGGGTCAGGGGTCAGCGTCTCTCTGACCCTCCATGGCTCTTTGCATCTTCTCCACCATCCACAGAGGAACTGAGAACGGCTTCAACTCGTCCATCTTGACGTCTGGACAGTCCCTGCACACACACACACACACAGCTGTTACCACGGTAACCACATATGTGGAACCGGTTACCCTGGAGACAGAAGAGTGATGTCAGACTCACTTGTACTCATCACTGCAAGACAGATCCTGGATGTCCTCCTCAATCAGCAGGTAGGCCTGAACACACACACACACATGTGATGCGTTCAGGTGCAGCAGTGCTCTGTAGGAGAGTTCAGTGTCTTAATGTTTGTATTAATCTCACCATCTTCCCTCCTGTCGCTCTCATGTGATGTCTCTCTGCCAGCCACTGCTTATCCTTCGCATCTGCTGCATACTGAAACACAAATGTCATTTAAAGGTGTAACACACACACACTAGACGTCACATTCATACACACTAGACGTCACATTCACACACACAGGTTTACCTTAAACAGATCAGAGTGTTTGATGTAGATCCGGCCTCTGGTTCCGCCCATCCCCAGCGCCCTGCAATGACATCACAACAACACATGATGACTTCCTGTTCAACTGTTCCTGGATGGAGCCAACATGACCTGACTGACATGATGATGACATGTTTGCACGTGGTTTACATAATGATGACAATGTTAACATACATGTTAACAGAATGTTTACACGTTGTTGACATGATGTTGACTCACTTGTTGGCTCTGGAGCCGAGAACAAACGTGCTGCTTTCATTCAGTCTGGATGGATCCCACTGAAACACACACGCATTATTCAGCAGGTCACTACTTAACTGATGAATGAGTGAATTGATGGTTAGTTAGATGAACTGTAACCGGTGTGAACAGGAGTGTATTTCTAAAGCTGGAGAGCATAAGTTGAATATCTTGTTAAACCTGATTTGTGGAAACAGGCCTCGGGTATAAAACACACCTGAGTTTCATGTGTGAGTGAACTGACTCCTAACTGACTCACCTTCGGTCCTTCTCTCTTGATTGGATCAGACTTGAGCTTCACTCTGAGGACGGGACATTCACAAAGGGGGAGAGACGTCAGATGTACAGGTGATCTACCTGGATACTGATGATGATGATGTCATTGGTCTGTCAGATACTCACTGAGTGGAGAAGGTGTGAGGTCGATCGGAGGCCGCCACCGCACCTGGACGAGCTCTTCTCTGTAGACACACGATGATCACAACTTAAATATAAACTATATGTTAGTAGTTTTAATTATATATTATAAGCTGCTTAGAGCTACTGACAGTCACGTTGTTCAAAAGCTTTCTGTTATGTAATCTTTAATAAATCCCTTATTTTACTTTAAGTGAGAGAACATGTATTTATTATTAGAGTATGTATTATTTATAATTCATCCAGTTAAATTTTAAATCTGATAATAAATATAAATATGTGATAACAACTGTAGGCTAATTCAATATATAAAGGAGTAAATCATAGTGCCAGTTAGATGTTATTGTGATGTTCTGGACCTTTAATGAGGGAATGAACTCTAACTGGACCTCGTTGAATATTAACTGAAAACCCCTGACATAGTCTGTGTATAAGAAGTGGACATAGTCATCGTGACATCACTCGTTGGTTTGTAGACTGATGTTTTGAAGCCTCGAGTTCGGCAATTTTCGCCGTCGCCATCTTGGATTGCGGCCGTTTCTGTAAGTTATTGATAACTTGCTTTGAACGCTGCTTAGTCTCATTCTGACCCGTGATATTCAGTACTGGTCTGAATGGTGCAGCGACATCTCCTTGTCACCTGACTGAACGAGCAAACACCTGAAAGGTCAGAGGTGACCGTACCTTCTTGGGGACGGGGCTTCCTCTCTGACTGTAGTCTTCATCAGCAGCAGGTCTGGACCTCTGACGGGACACAAAGAGCCAGATCAGAACTGGACCCGGTTTAAAAACATGCTCCGGAGGTTCTCATTGGTCGGCCTCCTACCTTGATGGCGGCCTCTGACCGCCCCCGATTCACCTCCGCCTCTGGAAACAGCTGTTTGGCCTGGGGATGACATCATCAGAGAGAAACCATGGTTACCGCACAGAGAATACGGACACCTGGGGTCAGAGGTCAGCTGACAGGAAGTGATCTCACATGTTCCAGAACGTTCCTGCAGGCCTCTCTGATCAGCTGGTCGGTCTGAACATCGTCACCAACGTTCTCCTTCACATTCTCCGCCGCTTTCTCAAAGAACTGGAACAAACACAACAATATGAGAACATCACCGACACATCTGTTCCCACCTTCTCACACCTGGTTACAAACCAGGTTGTTTTTTTTCCGGGAGTTTCCCATGTGATTTTGTGATATTGGGCGATACAAATGAATTGAATTGACCTCTGACCTTCTGGTACTTCCTGAACACAGCCATGATGTCCTCGTTGAAGCTTGGCTGAAGCACAGCCCTCAACAGGTCCATGGACACCTGAGGATCAGTGTAGCTACACACACACACACACTTTACTTTTACTGCCTTTGTTTACTGTACTCTGAATCAGTTCTGATGTTGTTTAAATTGGCCATCAGGGTGGAAAAGCAGGACCAGCAGGACCAGTATAAACCAGTGAACCAGTACTGACCTGACTGCCATGTGTGAGCGTCGTCCTCGTCTGTGTATCTGTCTGTGTTTGATCATCAAGTTCCACGGCTTCTACAGAGTATAGATTAATTTATCAATAAAAAACAACTAATTAATGACATGAACTTCACATCAGAGAATCATTCTATGAAGTAAAACATGACGTCTAAGTTTATTTATTTTATAAAATTACAATAAATATTTTTATCAATTGATAAATAATTGTATTTTTTTACTAAAAACAACATTTACAGACTAATCAATAATGATGTGAAGCCATGACGTCATCTGAGAGACACTGACGTATTTGGAAGCACACAGCTCACGAGACATACTGTAACTAATATAATACAACTATAAAATATAGTTAATATCACATCACGTCATTTGAATAATATAATGCAATACTTTAAACTAATGTATTGAGTTCAGGTTCAGACTAGCAGCTAGCTTCGCATGTTAGCCTCCGTTAGCTGTGGTTCGTACCGGGCTCTGGTCGGTCTGCTCAGGTCCGTCCTGCACCAGCCAGTCCCGGCCTCCCTCACTGCGGTGGGCTCCCATGGTCCGGTCCGGTTCTAAACGAGCTAACTCTACAAGGCTAGGCTAACAGCAGCTAAAGCTAACAGCGGTAGATGTTTGATCTCTGGACCGGATGTTACAAAGTCCCCGGATGTTATCGTAAATTCACGCGCTGACAGACACCGAGAGACTGAGAGATGTTTACCGATAAACTTTTAATCGATAATCGACACACACTTATTGTGCCACTGTGTTTCTTCCGCTTGTGTGAAGCTAACAGTAATGTCAACCACTTTCCGGTCATTACTTCAGAATAATAGCGCAATTTACACGAATCCAAAGACACATTTTAATAAACGTGTTTTATTATTAATATTTATTATTGTTTTCAGGAGCTTGGCTAACAGATACTTCCAGCTATTGATATGTGGATGTAATAATATTAATTTAGAAGTTTCTTTGAAATAATGTCTTTTACACGAAAACTGTCATGAAGTGATTTTAAAAAATATATATAATATAGTATAAATAATTGATATAAATAATTAATATAAATATATATTATACATATATTTTATTTATAAATATAAAATAAATGTATTATATATATATATAGATATTAATAAAAAAGTTGAATTAATCTGTGGAGTTATGCAAATTATGGGATGCATAAATAATAAATACAAAACCTAATAACTAGGAGATCTTTAACTTTAATAATAATATACAATTATTAGTTATGAGGAAAGAGATTCAGATCACAACTGTTTTGTCCAGTTTATCAGATAATCTATAGAATGTTTATTCATAATTACATTTATTCTGGACTTATTACAGATCTCAGATATGAGAAAATAGTCTTAAAAATTGAAGATAAGGAAGTTATTATGAAAAAAACAATGAAGTAGTTTTTCTCAAATTCAATTATTTCTGGTATTCTTTTCAATGAAAGAGGAGATAACCTCCATAAACAGTTTAATATATTTCTAATAAGTCTTAATTATTACACCAGTGTTAATTATCTGACCCAGTTATTTGTAAAGTGTATTTGTTACTTCACCTTTGACCTTTCATGAGTGGACACTTCCCATGTGTCCTGTGGTGTCAGGACAACACGTGTCACAACATCACATGATCAGAGCGTGAGAAAGACGAGCTGGACAGGTGTGTTACTGGGTTGGATATGTTTTTTACTGGGAGAGTGAAGCTGCACTTTGTTTGCAGGCAGGAATAAAAGGACAGACCGTATTTACATTCTCCAGCTGTAAGGACTACAAACATGGCTGCGTTTTCGCAGCTGTGCAGCATCGCCGCGTGACATCACACTGACGGTCATTTCATGTTTAAACCAGACTTCAGTGGTTTCAAGCAAGACTATAAAGAAACATCGTATTCAGCAAAGACAAAACTGTGGGAGTCTTCTTGTAGTTATGACTTCTGTTTGATAAGCTTATAATCATGAGGAAGTATCTCTGAATTAAAGCTTGAAATAACTTATAATAATTACACTAAAACATTGTGTAACTTTGACCAGTTTAAGTTATAACAACATCTGTATCTCATAATTAAGAGAAAGTTCTCGTAATTATAATTCATTTTATCTCACACTTAGGAGACTTTTATTTTGTAATTATGAGATACAGATGTCACAAATACAAGAAATCTGTCATGAAATCTTTTCTCTAAATTAAGAAATAAAGTTCAATCAATTATGTGATGAATATTAATTGCGTAGCTACACGACCTTTATCTAATAAATACGAGATCTTTACGTTGTAATTATTAGACACGGATCTCAAGTACAAGACAAATGTTTTGGGATAAAAATCTCGAATCGCAACTGTTATCTTGTGATTAAAGTTCATCGTAATTACAAGAATTATATTTAGTAATTATTTTATAGAAATCGTAAAAATTTGTTTTCTTGAAATTATGAAATGCAGAAGTCATTAAGACCAGAAAACTAATTAAATTGATTGTAACTACGAGAATCCAAATCACGAGAGAACAATGTGTCTTAATTACAATAAAACATTTCCTATTTCCACCAAAAAGGGTTTTCTGGCTTTCCAAAAAATATTAAAGGGACAGTCCAACATTAGCCTAGCTTAGCACAAAGACTGGAAACGGGGAAACTGTTAGCTTGGCACCATAAAAAACAAAAACAAATCCACCTTCCAACAACTCAAACACAAAATACCAAAATGTTGGACTGTTCCTTTAAAAGAAAACTTTAAACAACTAAAACTAGAAAGTTGAAGAAACATCTCGTGAAGCGGCGACGCCATGCAGCCCAAAAGCTCTGCCTGAAAAACACATTCAGGATTTACGAACATCATTTGGAGTCCAAAAGGTTTCATGCACAACAAAAAAACCCAAATAACAAAAAAAAAAAAAAACAAGTTACTGAAAAGAGAACAGCTGAGAATTATAAAAATAATGTGGAGTATCCTGCTGGTTAGACTTCAGCATTACTGATGCATACACACGTCTACTTTGACATACAAGATATAGATTTTCTTAATAACACTTTGGTTTAGTTTAAAACAAACTATCATAAGCTGTATAATACAGATCTCCATATCTTCTTTTTTATGTTAAATTAAATCCAAAAAAAAAAAAAAATACAATTAAATTTTGTTTTGTTTTTTAAATCAATTCAAACAGCAGATGAGGAAAAATAACATCAACAGACTTCATATCAGTTTATAACTGTACAGTATCTACATAGCCGGAGACAGACGCCCCCTGATAGGACGATTCAGCCAATCAGCCAACAGACTGGATGTGTAAGAAGAACTGGATACGGCACCATTGTTGCCCGAGTAGCCACTTGGCAGTACTGCAGCCCCCCAAAAAAGCTATTTTTCCCCATAGAGTCTATGGGAAGAAGAAAAAGGCCATAGACCATCATCTTAAAAATCTCAAACTTGGAACTCCATCAACATCATTTGATCCATTAAGGATTGAATTTATAAAACTTCTCAAGCCGAGAAAGGCGATTTAAAAAATGTGTGACGTCATCACTATGTGAAGTATGTGGGCGGATCTGGGATTTGGGGGCGGAGCCAGAGGTGCATATTCAGCCGACCGCAAATCACGGAAGCTAGGAACTAAAAATGCGGCGTCTTGGTGTCCAATGTCCAGTTCTTGTTAAACATCCATGGTGTCGAGTTACGAAGTGTGAGGAGTCGCTGGTTCTTCGAGTATTCTTCATTATTATTATTAAATGCTTTCTTTTGAAGATCCGTTCCTAAACATGTTAATGTTCACTAAAATCAAACCAGGTAGCAAGTTCATGTTGTGCAAAATTCAGAGTATTAAAGTTAAAACAAATATATTTTGACAAAAAAAGTCCAAAAAAAAATAATAAAGTATTTTTTCAAGAAAAATGTTGAGGGAAAAAGAAGACATTTCCAGAAAAGGTTAGAATATATTTTTTTAGAAAGTTGACAAGAAAAATATTTTGAGGGTGAATAAGAGGAGAAAAATTGCTGCTTTATGTGGTAAACAGGGTTCCGTCTATGAAAACACAACAAGGAACCCTGAATTAACTTCTCACACTTCACAACTCACCTGGTGACAAACACACCTGGTCCAACACCTGTCACATGACACCACAGGAAGTCTGATGAGACCTCTGAGGAGTTGTCTGTCATCGTCGACCAGTTCCTAGTCCCAGTTCTGACTCCGCCTCCTTCCACAAGTAAATATGAACTCACTGCGAATGCTCCGCCGACTCCTGCCCGATGAGTTTCCCCCACAATGCACCACAAACTTGGGAGGGTTCATCCTCTGAAGGATGCGCACCGAGTACGGAGGAGGCGGGGCCTGAAGAGTCTTTCCAACTCAATGAGGAAAGACGAGTCCAATAGAAACCATAGCTGCCTTGTCAACCAATCACCAAGCCCTGTCGGTGTGGGGGACCAATCAGAAGTCTTCCAGTGACGTCACAGTTGACGTCACAGGTGAATGAAAAAAGTTTTTTTTTTTTTTATTTTTTTTTTATTGCTGGAGCTTAACTACATCTTCTAACTGGCTGTGAATGAAAAAGCTCCAGAAGCTCTGACGTCAGAGCTTCGACCAATCAGAAGAGCTGATGTGTGAGGGGAGACGGTGAAAGCCGACAGAAAGGATCAACTCTGGTCCAGAACCGCATTGTGGGTAAGTGGACAGATGCTACAGGTGTTGGTGAGGGACAATCTGAAGAGACGAGACGACGATCAAAAAACAGAGAAACTTTACACAGGCGAGGGGGCGTGGTCACACTATAAGCCCCACCCCCATTACACGGCAGCCATCTTTTCTTGAGGACTTGTGCTGCTGCTACTGCTGCTGCTACTACTAGTACTACTGCTGTTGTTGTTGTTTGTGGTGGTGGTGTTGTTGTTTGTGTTGCTGCTGTTGGTGGTGATGGTGGTGGTGGTTGTTGTGTTGTTGTTGTTGTTATCGTCAGGACCACCAGGGGACATCACCCCACTCTGCGTCCTATCAGCGGCCTTGGGGGCGGAGTCTTTGTCTCCGGGGGTAATGGGGGCGGGACCAGGAGAGGCCAGGGTGGCGGGGCGAGAGGGGGAGGGGCGGTACGCTGCCATCAGCTCGGCGAGACGCTCCGGAGTCGGCGCCCACTTCGCAAAACCGGCGTCATTCTGAAGGAAGAGTACCGCAGTACCGTGTACCGCCCGGTAGTACATCTCATCTCTGGAAATACACACAGATACACAAGAGTTCAGATGTAGTAAAATCTACTCCCTGCATGGACATACATGAGAGAAAAATACAGAGCAGTAGAGTGCAGTATTAGTACCTCTTAAAGATATGTTGGCGCCGAGGCCCTGCTGTGTTTCACGTTTGTATGTTTTTATGGTGGTGGATAATTTAGTTTTTTAATCCACACAACAATAGATTTATTTTAGGGTTCCAGACTGATCTACAACTCATCAGTGCGTGTCTCCTTTTGTGTACAAGCAAACTGTTTTTATTAAACACAAACACCATAAAATAAAAGATTGAATATTTCGTTAGATAGAAACATGTTGTGAATCTGTTAAATCTGAAATCTGCCAGCTATCTATCTCCCGATCAAAACCCATGTTCATACATGTGGTACAGTGCAGTAACAGTACCTCTTGCAGATGTGTTGACTCCCAGAGCGATACTCGTGTTCGAAGGCCGTGATGTTCAGCTGGTGACGGAGGAATCGACTTGCTTCCATGCGGGTCAGAGCCGGGGTCACGGGGTCACGCCACTCGGGGACGAAGACGATGAAGGACAGCGGCTCAGAGGACTTGTCCAAAAGCTCCTGGTAGACAGAGACAGACCATAATATGTTTGACCGTCATCTACAAGACCAGTGTAGACACCAGCACAGCCTGGTTTAGACCCAAACAAACCAGTTTAGACCCACGCAGTAGGGCTGGGCGGTATACCGGTTCAACCGGTATACCGGTTGAACCGGTATACGATATGAATTTTTCATATACCGTCATACCGGCGCACAGCTGAAACAACTTCTGTCACTCTTCGACAGGCAGCAAAATATATTCTTCGCCACTGGAAGCACTGTGGTCGGAGCTAGTTGTCTTAGCTGTATTGAGAGGGAACCCTAGTCATGGTCATAACAACAATTAACAACCCACAACTAACGCTCTTTAACAGGGCAAAACACCACGACACAACAGTTTGTGACAGATAAACAATTTGTAGCACTAATAATTGTACATTTATAAAATTTCACTGCCGAACTGCATGCTGGGTACTTGTTATAAATGTACGTTGGTACATAGACGGTGATAAGAAGCTGTACATGGAGGGGCTTCTTCTTTAAATTCCATTGGCGAATCGCAACCAACTTGCATAGGTGCATACCGCCACCTACTGTACCGGAGTGTGCATTTATAAAGAAATAAACCTAAACAACACCTACTAACAACTAAATCCTACGGTCTAATCCCGTTTCTTTCCATGGAGGGGCTTAGGTGAAGGAAACAGGAAGTGACGGAACGGAAGACACGCCACACAAACAGCTGTTCACCGCTCGCTGGCCGGCCATTTCTTTTCGGCGTTAATTAATTAATGATTTAACGTGGGAAAAAAAATACCGTGATATACCATGAAACCGCCAGAATCTTACAAAATACCGTGATATGCATTTTTGGAGCCTTACCGTGCAGCCCGGTTTAAGACCCCGCACAGCCCGTTTTAAGACCCCACACAGCCCGGTTTAAGACCCCGCACAGCCCGGTTTAAGACCCCATTGAGCCCAGTTTAAGTCCACGTACAGCATAGTTGAAGACCCTGCTGAGCCCAATTTAACCATTCAAACCGGGACGGACCAGTACGGTAAAACTAGTATATAAAATATTGGACGGACCTCAAAGTGTGTCACCATGATTTCCATCAGCTCTTCACAGAACGGAGGGTTGGCTTCAAACGAGCCGCTGACTGGACGGAAAGACAGGAATGGCCTGAGAACACACGCACGCACGCACGCACACACACACGCACGCACGCACACACACACACACGCACACACGCACACACACACACACGCACACACACACACACACAGGGTTAATAATTCTGTAATACTACTATAAAGTTTTGAAAAAGGAGGCTGTGCTTTAACAATGGGATTCACGATAGAGTACTAAACCCAAAGTCCAACGAGCATACTCCAGAGATGGAGTAGAACCTCTCAGGTACAGACAGACAGAGTTTAGAGGTGTTAACACCCGTCTCACCCTCTGGATCCGAAGAAGCCGTCGATGTCGGGGAAGGCGGAGCCAAACTGTTTGAAGTAGCAGTTGAGCGGCGAAGCGAAACACTCGAAGGAAACTCCAAACTGTCGAATCAACGCCTCGAACACCGGCACCGGCAGAGCCCCCTGCAGACCCGTCCCCTCGTTAGCGCCGCTGCCAAACATCACCTGGACAAACACACACAACTCATTAACTCACCAATTACCAGAGTCGTTACCAAACACATACCCCAATTGGTTAACAGAGAGTCAGCTGACCTGGTATCTCTTGAGGAGGCACCAGACTCTGGACAGGAACTTCTCAAAGCGAGGATCGTCTATACAGCTGTACCTGTACAACAACTCCTGGAGACACAGACAGACAGTCAGAGAATATGACAGACAGACAGACAACATCAACACAAACTTCAACAGTCTCTCACAGAACACCCACATTAAGCAAGCGTATATATATTATTGTTTATTTTATGAATCGTTATCTTGTTCTTTCTCTGCATAATCACATTGGTATTTGACACTTTGACAATATTGACCTTGTTACATTCATGCCAATGAAGCACATTGAATTGAATGAGTCAGACAGAAAGACGGACAAACACACAGAAGTACGCCGAGACAAATTTACGTTTCACTAAAACAATGTCACCTTCTGCTGGTGGACTTTAGCTGCTGAAAGTGCAATGGAACTAGCTTAACTTCTTGAATACTGAGCAAAAATATCTCCCGTTTTATATTTGATGACTAAGTTAAAGTTAAATTAAGTTAAAGTCATAAACACATCCTGAACACTTCCTCCATGTTTACCTGCTTGCGTCTGCACTACTTGATCCTTTTCTTAAAATTGCTTTTAAGCTTCTGTCAATCAAACTCAAGACTTCCTGTAGAAGTTTCCCCGTTAAAGTTTTAAGTTAAGTTAAATCGGCACTGACCAGTTTGCTGAAGTGTCCTCTGTTGACTTTGACCATCTCTCCTCTGAAGCGTAGACAGGCCACGTCGTTCTCAAAGTGCAGCTCGACTCGGGGGAGGGGCGGCGAAGGCAGCGCCAGACGCACCGGGTAACAGTAGACCAACCGGGACTGCTGGGGGGACACACTGGCCTCTGAACAAACACACAAACAACAACACATTATAAATGATCTCCGTCCAGATGAGCATTTTAGCGAAATAATCTCGGTGCATACTACCACCTCTAAAAAAAAAAAAAGCATATCACATGACTATTCATGTACACTGGGTACGCTAAAATAGCTTACCTCCTGCGAATGTGTGGCAGTAGCAGCATTATAAAATGCAAAATAAACCGCACAATAGCTGCCAACGTAAACAACAAGTGTTTTAATGCGGAAAAAGGGGCGGGACGAATCAGGGAATTACACGTCATGACTGATGAGACCCAATCAAGACGCGAACTTATGCGTTTCAAAACGTAGTGGTGTGGTTGTAGCCTCAGGTGTGTGTGTCTGTGTACCAGTGGGGGGGTCCTGCAGAAGACTGAGATGCGTCTGTCTCATCCGGCGGCTGTACTCTGCAGACAACTGGTAGATCTTGGAGCAGATTCCCTCCACAGAGTCTTTGGCGACAGCGGTGAGGTGAGGACCACACTGTTGCCTCAGGTGCTCCAGACGGTCCTACACGCACACACACACACGCAGAAACTACATTACATCCTGGCACAGTGAACTTGTCTTTATGGTGTATTCGACTCTAAATGGACCATAATTTACTAAATGAACATCATGCTGTATTGAAGAAGACTTGAAACTAGAGATTGAGACCATAAACTCATATTTACAATGTTTACTGAGGTAATAAATCAAGAGAGAAGTAGAGTCATTTTCTCATAGACTTCTATACAACCAGAGGAGTCGCCCCCTGGTGGACATTAGAGAGAATGCAAGTTTTAAGACACTTCCGCATCGGCGTTACTCGGCAGAACCGGAAGATTGCCGCCTGTTTGGAGCCAGGTAAGTTCGTCATGAAAACAGCCTGAGACGACACGTCTTGAGAAGAAGAATACAGTATGAATCAGGGTCAAAGGTTACCATGTAGTCCTCTTTGCTGGCGGAGTGATCTCGGCGAAGCCAGCTCATGGTGTCTTCAGCGTTCCACTTCACCACCTTCCTGCTCTCTGGACTCGCATTCCTGCACAGATCAAAAGGTTAATATAGCAGCAAACAATTATTAGCTATGTAAAGATATATTGGTGTTGATTGCTTGATGTGTTGTTGGGTGCTAAAATGGATATTGCATACATTTGAGAAAATAAATTGTGATTGATGGCTCTAGCGAGCTACAATATCAGCTAAGCCTCTCAGAGATGGAGAAACGATGTTGCTAACAGTTTAGCTTAGCCTTCTGCTAACCTACTGAGCTATCACGGCTGCTGCACCACTAAATTAGCACGCTAACTAGCCGCGGTCTGGCTACTTAGCTAACTTGCTAATTACAACATGCGTTCATGCTACACTGGTTACAGAATATGAGCCCAACATTGGGGCTGATGTGTAACGGTCCCGCTGCCTCACTCCTCACCCGCTATGAGGTTACTTCGCTGGGAGGAGGGCAGACGGGAGCTCCGGAGTCTAGCTAGCTATCTAGCCAGCTCAGGAGATGGACTAGCTAGCTAGCTAACTAGCCCGCTCCAGAGATGGACTAGCTAGCTAGCTAACTAGCCCGCTCCAGAGATGGACAAGCAAGTTAGCTAACTAGCCCGCTCTGGAAATGGACAAGCTCGCTAGCTAACTAGCCAGCTCTGGAGATGGACAAGCTCGCTAGCTAACTAGCCAGCTCTGGAGATGGACAAGCTCGCTAGCTAACTAGCCAGCTCTGGAAATGGACAAGCTCGCTAGCTAACTAGCCAGCTCTAGAGATGGACAAGCTAGCTAGCTAACAAGCCAGCTCTAGAGATGGACAAGCTCTCTGGGGCTCTAGTCTGGTCAACAAAACTTGCTACCCAGCGTTAAGTAACGTGTTCATAGAATTATTCTGCCTCCACCAGCACTACGCCCACAAAAATAAGTCATCATGTCTCGTAACAGAAAAGGGGTCGATAGAGCTCCTTTTAAAAAAGGTCAAAGGTTAGTTCATCATCAGGATAAAGCTCTGATTGGTCCGCTGTTAACCTACCTAGAGTCAATCATCTTCTTGGCAGCTTCAGCGTATTTAAACAGCAGCTTCCGGGCCTCCTCTTTGTACTTGATACGTGCCAACCTTTAGACACAAACGCACAAATAACAACACATCGTCACTATGAAAATAAATCATAACAGGTAAGATGAAACATTGACATAACAGAAGGTTTGAAGTAACTGACTGACAGACAGATAGGTACCTGATGGGAATGTCGTTCATGATCTCTCTGAACATGGATGGGGAGATGACGGGGTCGCAGTCACTCGGCAGTAAGGGGTCGTGGCCTTTGTCGATCACTTTCCTCTCCAGCAGCCAACGGTTGAACGACTCCCGGGGCGGATCAATACCTGAACCACAGACAGACTTACAACTTGTTCATGGACTTTCAGAAGGTAACAACAAACAGCAGCTTTCTAAAAGTTTATTTTTTCCTCTGTTTTAGTCATGCGACATTCATTTCTTCATATTTATTTGGGACGGTGGTCCTCTGAATATTTTAGAGAGAGCGAGAGAGGATTCAATTGATTTTGTGTAACCTAAAATCACAAATTTGCCTCAGAGGGCTTTACAATCTGTACACATGTGACATCCTCTGTAGCCTCTAATGTCCACTGGCACCACCAAACCTCCATTCTTCCACCATCTATTTTTTTGTTTGTGCAGCAGTTCATAGCGGAAGTGTACCGCCTCCCGTTTTAAAAAAAAACATCAAACTGTTGTTGGATGAGTTCTGGATTGACCTCCAGAGACCCAACGTACCTTCTCTCTGGTGACACAGCTCGTGGTAGTGTTGCCGAAGTTTGGTGACCAGCTGAGCTCTCAGCAGCTCCATCTCAGGGTGGGGGGGCAGCAGGTGGTTGGCGGGGGGGTGCTCTCTGATCACCGCGTTGGTCTGGGCGTCCAGATCCCAGTAAATACTAAAAACAACAATAAACAACTTTAACAACAAAGATTAAATCTAATAATTATCACAATATATATTGAATAATTATGAAGAACGAGGAAGATTTTGTCGTGAACATTTTTCTTGGATTGTTTTGTCAGCCAGCCCGAAAATGCTATTAACAGAGAAGCTAAGGACGCTGACAGGGAGAGGCGTGGCCTCAGCACTCACACAGCTGGCCTGTATACAGCAGGGGCGGGGCTTGGCGTTGTGGGTGTGGCTGGTTGGGCCGGTTTGTCCTCAGGGGTGGAGTTCCAGGGTTTGACCCCGGGGGTGCTGGGAGAGATGGGGGTGGTGGGCTCCATCTGGAAGCAACATAATATGATGTTAAATAAATTAGATAATATTTTATTTGATCTCAGTTTCCCCACAATCCACTGCACACCGGTCACTCGTTTAACTGTCATGAACCGATCCAAGAGCGTTTTTTTTCTTCTTACCTTGACTCTTTTGATGTTGTTAGGCGCCGCCCCCTGCTCCTCAGAGCTCCTCCTCTTCCTCTGACCATTACCTAGATTACTGTCTCCGCCCTCTGCAGGAGCCGCATTCAGACCTAAAGGATCAGACTGCAGACAGACAGACAGACAGACAGACAGACAGACAGACTCAGTTCTAAACTACAAACGAACTGTATACACTATGTACCATACAGTGAGAACAATAAAAAAAATATGTGTTCACATACTAAGATTCTAATGTTTGTTTACATTTTCAACAACTAACTTCCTGTTGTTGTTAAACGACTGCATGTGTTGTACCCCTGAAAAAGGGGGATAAATAATCACGAGAGTGATGTGATGTTTTTCCTCAGCAAAGACTTTACTGAAATCCTTGTACAAAAAATACAATCATTTACACAGGAAGAGATTTACAGGAGAGTAGAGAGTACATATGCTATTTATGTTCAACACTATTCAAAATATTACTTCAGATATTTCCCCTAGCACAAACTAGCTTACATTCAGTACTGTTAAAACTCTCAAAGTGCATAAAACATATTCTACAGATAAAACAAATAAAATATCACGACTAAATATTACCGTCTGTGTACATGTAAATTCACAAAATGGTGGCAGTAGACGCAGCTACTATTACACCGTCAACACGCAGGAACTCACGTAAGTTACACACACTACAGTACTCTCGGTAAAACTTAGTTCTAAAGTACCCAAAAATGTAACAACATTCTCTTAAAACGTATGACCATGTTAGCAGATTCATACCGACATGTTAACGCTGTTTAAAATCCACAACATACCTGAAAAAGGGGGATAAATAATCACGAGAGTGATCAAGAGTGTGATGTTTTTCCTCAGCAAAGACTTTACTGCAATGAGGAAAAAGATTGCGATTTCCCCAAGATATGTGGGTGGAGACCAAAGCAATCGATCTCAGACTCAAGATCAAGACCACTATGTAGATCAGTTTAACACTATGTACCTCAAACTACACAATTCAGAACAAAGCAAACGATGCAAGAAAACACAATCTTATTATTTCCCTTAATTTATAAAAGTGCATATTTTCCAACTTGTCACACATGCACCCGTCCTTTCACCTCACACATTAAAAAGGAAACAGTGACATTACTCACGATGACATCATGCTGACCCAGCACTGGGACCTCCCACAGGCTCTGATTGGTGAATCTGTTGAAATAATACGGTCGGTTCTCCCTCCGAGACCAGCACTTAGACCATCCAGCCTGGACCAGTTCATCTGTCAGACAGACAGGTCAGAGAGGGAGACATAAAGAGACAGGTCAGAGAGAAACACCAGCACTGAGAGCATCCAGCCTGGACCAGTTCATCTGTCAGACAGACAGGTCAGAGAGGGAGACATAAAGAGACAGGTCAGAGAGAAACACCAGCACTGAGACCATCCAGCCTGGACCAGTTCATCTGTCAGACAGACAGGTCAGAGAGGGAGACATAAAGAGACAGGTCAGAGAGAAACACCAGCACTTAGACCATCCAGCCTGGACCAGTTCATCTGTCAGACAGACAGGTCAGAGAGAGACAGGTAGAGAGACAGACAGGTGTACCTGGGAGCTCAGGTGGTTTGGAGGTGGTGGACGGAGAAAGGGGCGGTTCCTGAGAGGAGGCGGAGCCAGAGGGTGATGGCATGATGGCCGCCTCCCCTTTCACCGATCCCTGGCTGTCATTGGACATCTCAGCTGCTCGTCAGAATGACATCGACCTGCCTGGACAGGAAGACACACTTTAATATCTTTCAAAATAAAACAATGGTGATATCTTGGATTTATAATTTACGATACAAGAACTACAGAATGAGAAAACATATGGTTTCTTTTGTACATAAAGCCGTCACATGATCAAACATATCTGATACGGATCACCATCAATAATGATAAATATCGTTGGGTTCTGCTCCAGACACTCATGTGCAAAGGTTTCAGATTTTCTTCATTTGATTGAAGCCAATAATAAAGTCTTAAAACTTGCATTCTCTCTACTGTCCATCAGGGGGCGACTCCTCTGGTTGTGTAGAAGTCTATGAGAAAATGACTCTACTTCTCTCTTGATTTATTACCTCAGTAAACATTGTAAACATGAGTTTATGGTCTCAATCTCTAGTTTCAAGTCTTCTTCAATACAGCATGATGTTCATTTAGTAAATTATGGTTAATTTAGAGTCAAACAGACCATAAAGCAGGGTATGCTTTAGGACAGGGCTACACGGTGATTGACAGGTCTCTACCAGAGACGTATATGGCAGCTCTAAGTCACTCCTCGCATTTCAAAAACAACATGGCGACGGCCGTAATCCAAGATGGGGACGGTGTAATTGCCGAACTCGAGGCTTCGTAACATCAATCCACAAACCAATGAGTGATGTCACGATGACTACGTCCACGATGACTACGTCCACTTCTTATATACAGTCTGTGTGGTTTCAATTATAACACATCATGATAACATTATAATTTACCTTCAGCCAGTACCCATTTTCACTGAGCAGAGCCTGAAGGCATCATAATGTAACTGAAGTGAACCTTTAATCGTTAGCCGTTAACTAAGATTTAAAAAGGTGCAGACAAGAACAGTCTGGTTGTCCGGACCTGCAGCAGACATGAATTGTTAATAATCAATATCTTACACGCTCACAACACATATTATTCTCCATTTAACTCAACATGCTATAGTGATGCTTACATGTAAACTCACATACTTAGTTATTTAGCATGTTATTATTAATCAGGGATATTCAGGGATTAATTCGTCTTTTTCCCCTTTTTAAAAGTTATTAGAAGAAGTTTATTGTTGTAAAACTAGTTTTAATGAGAAACGTTACACTGATGGTGTGTGATGTTATAGAACTCTTCTTGGTATAATAGCAAACTTAAATCCGATGAAAAAGGTCTTCCAGTATTGATTGATTGATCCGAGGATTACCTGCTTTAATCGTAAACAGATTATCTTTTATTTTGAAAAACCGACGGGACATTTGTCTCCGTTTGTGACATTTTATATGTCGAAAGGTTTGTAGATTAACGAGATAAAACAGATGAATAGAAATAAATGAATACAGATAAATCCAAGGAAAATAATCAAATGAATCGAAAATAGCGACAGATTTGACGTGAGCACGCTGATCACGGACCGTCAGAATGTGGCGGCAAACGGACCGTTCAGTTTAAAATCAGATTTTTTAAATAATCAATATTTTAATCAAACACATTGTCTGTGTACATGGAGTAAAATGAAAGCGGCTGTGCGAATTCATTAAATAATCGCGATGTTTTCCTTCTCATACGCAGGAACGAGCGCTGTGGTGGTAACACGCATGCGCAGCCTGGGCAGGCTTTTCCAAACAAACACGGAGGAGGAGAAGAAGAGGAGGGGGGTGAAAAAGGAGAGGGGGTGTGAAGGAGGAGGACAACACAAAAGCTGCGGCTGAAGACACGGACACACCGGCTCTCAGTGTCGGTCCACAGCCGGTCCGAACCGGGCTAAAGTTACTTAAAAACACAGAGAGGCGAACGGGGACGTCTTTTTAAGTCCCGTCCCGCCATTAACGGCCATTTTGCGCTACCCGACCGGTCTCCGCTCAAAAGCGACAGCTGCTGTTTAAGGCGCCACTTCAGACAAGATGGCGGACACGCCCCTGCCACAGCGCTGCGCGTCCTGCACATCATTTCTGGTCTTTACTACAAACTCAGCCGCCCTGCGCGCGGGTAATACGGCTCATCTGAAGGCCGAAACCTTCCGCCGCGTGTCGGTCCCGTCGGAGCGGCTCCGCACGGCCGCCTGCCCTTACCTTGACTGGTTAAATTGCGGAGAGTCGCGGGTTCTGTCAGTTTGTTTCGGGTCCTCCGCTCCGCTCCCTCCCCGCCTGCTCAGACATCTTTACAGGGACCCGGAGTGAGCCACTGCGCAGGCGCAGCTGGTGTCCCGCTTCCTGTTACGATACGTCCTGCTCCCGCCGCCATCTTGAGCAGGTCACTTCTCCACGTAGCTTCTACGTTTGATAAAAAATACAAATGTTAATACATTATTTATTTGATGGAATAGTGTTAACGGTCTCATACTATAAAAAGCTTAATTGTCTTCTTTATTTATTACAAAACGGGTCTAAAAGCTTTATAAATAATGTGAAAGTATCAAAACACTTAATTCATAGAGAAATACACATATTTCAACTAACCGTGGCATTATTGGCATGAACATTTCAGAAAAAACTGTTTCCAAAGCATCAAAATAAAAAAAGTAAACAATAATATTAATAGGAATATTAACACAACATAAACATGACATTACAATTGTTGTGTAATGATATATTTACAGTATTACAATTACATTTCAACAAACTACCTCACGTGGCATGTTGACACATATTGGGCAGCAAGATAAAACTGAGTTGGATTTTTCAAAATAAGTGTTCCTTATTCTGTCAATTCATTATATCTTTTTAGAACCAGATAACATTATGATCTTCCAATGTATTAAATAGTCTTCTTTACATTGTGTTATAATTGTAGTTTTACTCTGATTGGTGTTTGGAGAGAAGTGTTGTTGCTGAAACCCAAAATACAAGAATGAACCTGGAAATGATGCTTTAAGAAAGTTTTCATAACATCAAATCAAATAAAACAAAATATATTTATACATAATAGATCCTATAAATATCTTTAAATAATCTTATGGATCTTTAAATCTCAACCTTTAAATGAGCTGTGTGTAGGACAAGTGATGAGTTTGCAGATTGCATCAAACTCAACTTTCAACCTTTCCAAACATGTCGGAGAACAAAGGTGTCCTTCAGGTAAAATAAAAAAGCCACTGTTTGGTTTGTCCTGTCTGGGCTCCTGTAGAAACATGGCAGTGGAACATTATATCCTTATAATTGAACATTTGATCAGATCGTCACTGGCAGACAAATAGTTTTAAAGAAATTGGTTAAAGTGTGAGTAAAAACACATTAATTGAAATGTTTTTGGGTCTCTAATAAAGAGCAAATCAATATTCTATGTAGGGTATATTTTATTTTATTCATTCCTATTTGTTTTCCAATCATTTATATTAACGTGTGCTTTTGTTTCCAGTCCCCAGACGGTGCCGTTGCTGTGTTTGTATAACATTTTATAATATTACAATTAAGTAAATTGTATATAATGTGTGTGTGTGTGTTTGAAACAAGTCCAGAATTCAAACTGCAGACATATTTGTTTATTTACTATAATTCTTATTCGAACAATCCAAGGAGAATGAATTCAAGTATAATTAATTTTTTCAGGTTTTCAGACGTTTTTTTTTTATTCCAGTAAAATATAAAGTACGAAAGTATTCAGGTGTTTACAATCAACATAATATTACACATAAATTAGATGTCTGACATTAATCAGCTCAGGTGTGGAGAGCACCAAAGATTAGTAAGATTATTAGTTTATTAAACGTTGAAAGGTCACAGGTGAATGTTTGTAAACTCAGGTGGTCACAGGTGTGTTTGAGACCATCAGCTGGGAGGACTGTTGGGCACCACCTGTAAGGTGAAGCTCATGTGACCAGTGGGGACGGCCAAGCTAGCGCTACTGTTAGTCAGCTAATCTGCTAGCATGCACCATCAGCTGACTTCTTTATTATTACCTAACAGTCAGAGTCTGACCGAGTTGTTTTGTGAGTTTACATTTTAAACTGATTTTGAGACTAATGTTACTTTATAATCCGTAGGTGTAAATAAACGTTTAATACACTGTTATCGGTAGATACAACGATATTTCTATTTGTTAGAGCTTCTCCATATTTTATATTATTACAGCTGTGTTTTACGACAACATAATCAATGATCTGTATATACAGCAGACAATACTTAGCTCTGCTTACATTACAGTCTTATAAACCAGTTATTACGTATCAGCTGTGTGTCACAGACGGGAGGACATACTGATACAGCCGTTAATACACTGTGGACATATATAATGAGAATAACTCTGAATTCAGTTATTAGAGCATTTTAAAACTGTTACAGACATCTCGTTCCCAATGTGAGTCTACGGGGAAAAAGTATTTTGCATTATGTATGGGACCCGGAAGATTGAAATACATGGTTTGGCCAATATTAAAAATTTGCTTTACATTAGCAAACGGGACACACACAAATTGCCGCCGCTTTGATCATTCTGCGATGTTGATTACAGTGATCTGTGGAACACAACAGACCGCCGTGACGGACCACTGCTTACTTTGCAAGCGCTATATTTTGGGAGGAGAATGATGCTTTTGCCCACCAGTCCTATGCACATTTGTTTATAGAACATTAGCTGTGTCTTTAAGATGTCTCCGAAGGTCACGTGACCCTCATCCTCCAGGTTTTAGGGGCCCATTGATATACTGTTTATAAAAAGTGGACGTAGTCATTGTGATATCACCCATTGGTTTGTGGTTATGAAGCTTCCAGTTCAGCGATTTCGCTGTCGCCATCTTGGAATATGGCTTTTTTTTGCAAACAATGACCGTAAGTGACCATATTTGTAATGCTGAAGAGTGACGTAAAGACGCTGTATACAGCTCTGGTAGCAGCAGCGACCTGTCAATCACAGTAAGCCCGCCCTAAAGCATACTCTGCTTTTTGGTCTGTTTGACTCTAAATGGACCATAATGTACTAAATGAACATCATGCTGTATTGAACAAGACTTGAAACTAGAGATTGAGACCATAAACTCATGTTTACAATGTTTACTGAGGTAATAAATCAAGAGAGAAGTAGAGTCATTTTCACATAGAGCTCTATACAATCAGACTTCTTATTCCATCGAGAGGAGTTGCCCCCTGCTGGTCAGTAGAGAGAATGCAAGTTTTAAGACACTTCGGCAGTGCCTTCACTCAGCAGAACGGGAGGTTGCAGGTAGGGGCCCATATAGAGGTCAGAGGTCAGGTGTCAGACGTAACAGAACTCTCTTGCTGCAGCAGCAGGTCGACTGCGGCCTCCACGTCCTCCACCACGTGATTTGGCTCCACCAGCTCGAGCTCCAGCGCCAGGTCTCTGTGAGCGTGGAACACAGTTTCCGTGACCCCGTTGCTGCGGTCACAAGGAAGCGGGGAGCGAGGGTTATAGACACCTGTGCACACCTGTGGACAGGTAGAGCAGCTCTGTGTTGGTGACAGATGTTATGACAACATGTTATTATCAGCGGGTCAGTGTGAACTCCGCAAACTATTTGATTTACTGATGATGATTTCACTGTGATGTCACTGTGTACCCAGATCTCAAATATTAACTTGGGGATTTTTAAGATACTGTTACTCGTAACTAAATAAATAAGAGGAGTTGAAAACATTCCTTGACCTACCAGTATGGAGCGACACTGAGCAGCAGCAGACACCAGCTCCTCCTCCGGCACCGCAATCGTCACTTGACTCCCTGTTCCCTGGGCAACAAGCTTGGTCGTGGTCGTCATAGCAGCATGCTGCTCACCCAGGTAGCGATTGTACAGATTAGCACCGTAGATATCGGTCATCAGGTTGTCGCTAGGCAAGAAGAAGAAGTTTTGGTTTTGGATGGTTGGGTTACTGGATGACATAGATGGTGCGATGGATGGTTTAGTTAACAACAGCGTAGATGGTGTTATGGACGGTTTAATTTCCAACAGCGTAGATGGTGTTATGGACGGTTTAATTACCAACAGCACAGATGGTGTTATGGACAGTCTAGGTAACTAACAGCGCAGATGGTGTTATGGACGGTTTAGTTACCCAAAGGCATAGATTGTTGTGAAGTGGAGCTTCTAATTGACGACCAAGACACGTCTGGTGTTGAACGGAACACTTTACTTCCTTTTGCTGCAGTATAACAACTGTTACAGTAAAGAGAGCGCGCTCTTGCACCCGACATATAGGTTTTCACTTATCATCATCATTGTTAGCATCAATAAGACACGTACCATGCTACTTCTCGCTCCTCAGAGTAAAAGCACTTCCTGTTTCATGCTCTTCACAATAAAAGTACACATGCAATCAAACAATTTACAACATAGATGGTGTTATGGACAGTCTATGTACCCAACGACATAGATGATGTTATGGACAGTCTATGTACGCAACGGCTTAGATGGTGTTATGGATGGTTTGGTTACCCAACAGCGTAGATGGTGTTATGGACAGTTTAGGTACCCAACGGCATAAATGGTGTTTTGGACGATTTAGTTACCTAATGGCATAGATGGTGTTATGGATGGTTTTGGTACCCATTGGCATGGATGGTGTTGTAGACGGTTTGGTTACCCAACATTATAGATGGTGTTATGGACGGTTTAGTTACCCAACAGCGTAGATGGTGTTATCTAGCCGATGGCATAGATGGTGTTATGGACAGTCTAGGTACCCAACGGCATAGATGGTGTTATGGATGGTTTGGCTACCCAAAGTCATAGATGGTGTTGTGGACAGTGTACTTAGTCGATGGCATTGATGGTGTTATGGAGTTATGGACTGTTTAGTAACCCAACAATATAGATGGTGGCATGGATACCCAATGGCTTAGTTGGTGTGTAGATGATGGTGTTATGGACGGTTTGTTACCCGATGGCGTAGATGGTGGTGAGCTTTTGGTTGTGGTTCTGCAGTCTCAGCAAGTGCTCGGCGTACTGGTATGTCAGCAGACTGGGTTTTCCAAGCAGGCCCTGGTACTGAAGCTCTCGACCCGTCATTTTCCTGTAGACAGACTCCAGACAAAGCAGGAACATCCCGTGACCGAACCTACGGCAACAAAGCAGGGTCAAAACTGATCGACATTACCTCCTTAAGGACTTCAGCCCTGGCCTGGAGATATGGACGCCAACAGGTTAAACTAACTTCCTGTAGTGTGTTGTTTACCGTGGTGACGGGGCCTCAGCCATCCACATCAGGTCAATGTTACAGGCAAGAACCGGCAGCTGGGTCGGCACCTGAGGATCGTACACGCAACCTGGACTCCCATTGGTCAGGAGCACGTCAATCATCAGCTGCAGGTTGGTCTCCCATCGGATTGGCTCTCCGAACAGAATAATCGCTATGGCAACACAGGAAGTCCGTAAAGAATAGTAAACAAAATTAATTGATAGATAGGGCTAAGTGTCTTTATTCTTATTTTTACTGAGTTCAAATTTAGCTGATTTTTATTTAATTATCATGAATGAGGAGCTGGAACATAATAATATGAATTAGATAAATAAATATAAAGGAAACACAAACGTAATAATGTTAAAATAAAACCATAAACAGTGTGTTGTGTATTTGCTGTGTAGTTACCTTCTATTTTCGGAAGAGTCTGCAGAGGAGACGACTGAAACAGAGAAAACACTGTTTGGATTACTGAGCTGCTGTCAGAGACCAAAAGTCACCTGTCACCTGTCACAGGTACAGTACTCACAGGTAGTTTGGGTCTCCTGTTGTGGTCCACCATGTCCAGCAGGGGGTGATGTTCTCTGAGCTGCTCGACGCTCACAACCTTCTGAAAACCCAAACTGACAATACGGTTAAGACTTCAAACACGAGAATCAATCAGACTTTATATACTCACTGTGGTTCAGAGTGTAAAACTTTAATCACAAAGACAAATCACTTGCTCAGTTGCAGTAAGTTTGGTATGTATCAATATCTTGGTTAAATGTGTAATAAAGTCTCCTTATTCTTATTTCACATGTTTCTTTTATGGACCTCTGAATGTGACTGAACACAGAAAGTCTCCAGGAAGATTTCAATTATTGACACTCTAAAAACTACAATACCCATGAGCCTCAGCTGCTGTTGCCAAGGAGAAGAAGCCCAACAGAGGTCAAATGTGAAGGATACATGTTGGCGATGTCCATCACTGGTCCCTGTCCGGACACCAGGACGCATTTATCATGAAAACTCTTCAGCATTTGCAAAGGACTGTGGGAAAGAACCACCTGCTCCGGGGCGATCTACGGAGAGAGAGAGAGAGAGAGAGAGAGAGAGAGAGAGAGAGAGAGAGAG
>NW_022280031.1:18512008-18516598 GCF_004355925.1 Anarrhichthys ocellatus
AGAGAGAGAGAGAGAGAGAGAGAGAGAGAGAGAGAGAGAGAGAGAGAAAGAAAGAGAGTCCGAACCATCCAAAAAATGTTTTCACACTAAAAACAAACCAAATGTTTGATCGTTTTCATCGGACCTGTAGTTTTAGTTCAGATCACCTGGAAAACGAGGTGTGAAAGGGCCCTACATCACATGATCAAATCGCTCTAAATAAGATTATAATCTGAAAGGAAACAAGGAGACATGAACACAAAACACTGTCTTTCTCGCTCTGTCTCCACATGTTTGTCTGTCTCTTTCTCTATGTGTACACTTGTTTATTTTTTTGTCTCTCTCCACCTGTCTGTCTGTCCTACCTGGACCTCCAGCAGGTGAGACAGCTGCTGGGCCTTGTGATGTCTCTGACAGCTTCCTGCATTGGTGACGAAGACCACAGGAAACAGGAAGTTGTTGTTTCGGTCCAGAAGCTTCCAGAAGGCTCGTCGAGCAGCCGGAATCAACGAGCCGCCGCGAAGCAGTACTCCGTCCACGTCGAAGAGGATGCCCGCCTGATGGAGAAACAGACAGGTGAGAGAGAGAATATGCTGACTGTCATCAAGGTAATCAGGTAAAGAAAGCAGCACTTAATGAATAATCATAATAATAATATAAATAATATACATAATATATAATAATATAAATAATATATATATATAATATACATAAAAATAATAAATCTTATGTCATTACTACAAACATTACATCATTACAACCTGTGCCTTGCAACCTATTATTAAAACATATAAATATTAATAAAATGAAACATGACTGCAGAATGCTCCAACTGCAGTGGGTATTAATCCAACAAGACAAATATACTGACTTAATATATTAATATTATATACTATTATAATATAACATGTAATATATTATATATATTAAATATGTAATATTAGACCAGAGTTAAATATTAAATAATATCACATTAAGCCTTTCTCTATCTGGATAAAAAAAATAACATCATAGGGAGGACAGATTTAAGTGAACTATCCTTTTACTTTAAACTAAGATATTTTCAGGAAAATAACATCCAGATTATTATCTTTTAAAAACAAGATGTGTGACATAAATTATCATTTTTAATTCATGATTATTAAAGCAGCTCTAATTCGGTTGTAATTGTGTAATAACTTAACTTCTGTTGTAAATTAGACTTTTAGACAAATATTTTCAGACATCAATTATTTGGAAATCATGTCTCCATCACATTTACAACTTAATATTTTCATAGTTTTTTTCATAGTTTAATGTATTTGTAATAACTTCTGTAGATGTTTTAATAAACGTTCTGTCCAACCTGTTGCTAATTATAATAAAATCAAGTTTGTAAGTTCTTTAAAACTTTGTTCTGTAAATCAAACTAGTGTAAAGGTGATGATGAGCAGCTGAACGGTCAGTCAGGAGGAAACGTGACCAGGTTTGAACCCTAAAACTAAATGGGGACAATGAGCAGGTCCCCATATGGTAGAGGAGTCCCCTTAAAGTCAGCGGTCCCCACAACACACACACACACACACTGACCTGTCTGCTGGTCGATATGGATCTGACCGTCTGCTGCATGAAACCTCGACACCACATGATGCCTGTCTGTCGAATACGAGCCTTCTGCTGCTAACTTGTACTGACTGAGTTGTGACATCATCAGGGGGAGGGGCCTCACGGACACACACACAGTATCACACACTGATTGAATGTTCCTCACATGACATCACATGCAGCATTCAGCTGTTAATCAGCTGATCACATGCCGCAGAATGCTGCCACCAATCAACCAATCAGCATGCCAGACTGAAACCACATGAGGAGACAGACAGAGACACTCTGAGGACACCAACAGGGGAGGCCTCAAAGACAGACAGATAGACAGACACAGAGAGACAGAAAGACAGAGACGGAGAGACTGATAGACAGAGACAGGAGAGAGATAGAAAGATAGATAGACAGAAAGAGAGACAGACACATGGAGAGAGACAGAGACTGATAGATGGACAGAAAGATATACAGATAGACAGACAGTTTTGAGGCCACTGTCACGAACAAAACAATAAAATGTGTTTATTGTTGTTACCAATGAACATATTGTGATGTCATCTACTTTAAAAGGTGATGTCATCATGTGTCTCCAGGTTTTTTTTCCAGGTGTTCCGTTGCATGCGTTTTAAAAGTTTAGTAGTATACAGCCTTCAGTGTCCGTTAAACATTCAAACCGAACATCAGAACGGTTTATGTACCCTCTGGTGGAATCAACAAAAACACGACAAGAACAACAAACTGAGCTGAAGAACGTTTTAATAAGAAACAGGTAAAAAAATTTGCTGATATTTACATAATCAGACAGACGGGGTTTACAGTCAGACAGACGGGGTTTACAAACAGACAGACGGGGTTTACAGTCCCAGCAGAGTTCTGGCCGCCTGACTCTGAGCCTGAAGAGTCTCGCTGGCGTAACGCTGCAACAACTCCATCTTCTTCCTCCTGACGAGAGCCTCCTCCACCTGAAAGACAGAAAGTTGGGCATTTTAACATGGAGGTCTATAGGGATTGACTCGGTTCAGGAGGCAGCCTCAAGTGGTCATTTAAAGAACTGCAGTTTTTGACATTTCTCCGTTGGCTTCAAGTACAGCTGAACTAAAACTAAAAGTTGGGGAAAGTTGTGACCATAGACTGTATATAAGAAGTGGGCGTAGTCATCTTGACATCACCCATTGGTTTGTGACCTATCAATCACCGTGTAGCCCCGCCCCAAAGCATACCCTGCTTTATGGTCTATTTGACTCTAAATGGACCATAATTTACTAAATGAACATCATGCTGTATTGAAGAAGACTTGAAACTAGAGATTGAGACCATAAACTCATGTTTACAATGTTTACTGAGGTAATAAATCAAGAGAGAAGTAGAGTCATTTTCTCATAGACTTCTATACAACCAGAGGAGTCGCCCCCTGATGGTCAGTAGAGAGAATGCAAGTTTTAAGACTCTTCCACATTGACTACTCTGAACCGGAGGTTGCCGCCGGATTGTGACCAGAGAATATCATCAGCCAATCTGTAAACATGTTCCTGTGACACGTTGACCTGCGTTACAAAGATGTTCTTCCACACCTGAAATACATGAACATGCATCGCAACCACAGAAAAAAGTAATTACTGCGTCCAAAGAATTGTGAGGGTTTGGTTAAAAGACATCTAGAGGTTAGGATTATGGGGTCAGGTCCTGGATATGCATTATGTGAACAATGGTCCTCACATGTACACAAAGACAAACGTGTGTGTGTGTCTCACCTCTTTCTGTGAAGGAACAGGTACGTGTGCAATGAAGGTGACTCCGCCCTCTTCTCCCTCCTCCTCATCCCGACTCTCCTCATCATCAGGCTGCAAACACACACACAGAAAACACACACACACACACACACACACACACACCAGTGATAGGAAGTTACAATAGCTTCACCCACCACCCCAACTGTCTGTAAATCTGCTTAAAAAAAGTTGGATATGTGTGTGTGGGCACAATTCTACAGAACTCCTGGGATGTAAAGGGATGGCTCACCTCTTCCTTGTGGACCGTGTAGATGCTCTCCTCCTCCTCTTCCTCCAGTTGCTTGTCTCCTGACAGACGAGACTCTTTCTCTGTTTTCCACTTCTGCACTGTCTCCAACACAGCTTAACACACAACACGCCTCATTAGAATCGTTCATGTTCTCCTCAGGAGTCATTGTAATCATGTAATAAATGCCGATATTTTGTTGTATTATATAATCTCACTTTATACAAAATAAATTAATTTAAATGTATAAATAATCAAATAACCAAACCTTGTTTCTCGTACTGAGCCTCCAGAGGAAGCAGCACTCCGTCGTCTTCGTCTCTGTAGCCGTAATACTCTGCGTCCACTTCCTTCATCAGATCCGCCCTCGTCTTCCTCAGCGCCGGGGCAGCTGGGAGTCACATGATCAGAGAGGACCAATCAGACGACGGTACAGTGATGGTTTGATATGAAACAATACAGCAAAGACGAAGTTTACGTACGCTCCTTCTCAAACAGCTCTCTGACTCCAGGCAGGTCTCTGGCTGCTCCAAAGTATTTATATCCTCGATTCCCAGGAACCTCCTTCCCCTCATGGTCCAACATCCTCGGACCGACTCGCTGAAAACCATAGACCCGCCATCAATAACTCACAAATGTGCCATCGGTACCTCACAAAACGGCCATCAAACAATATCTCACAAACTTTTGTATATTTACCGCGTAGTCTGGTCCTCCCAGCTCTTTGATCCGGACCTCCCAGTGACCTTTCTCCCTAAGCAGCTTGTTGATCTCATCATTCAGATCCCGAATCTTGAACTCCCCGAGACCAGCTGCAGACAGACAGGTCAGAGTGTTTATAATCTGATCTGATATCTGTCACAGTTTATCAATGTGAATTAATGTTCTTTGTTTCATATTTTATATAAATACTCACCATTCTGGATCTGAGCCACCTTCTTTGAGATCTCACTAATGATCTGGAACACACACACACACACACACACACACACACACACACACACACACACACAC